>NW_026617562.1:0-16579 GCF_000801105.2 Raphanus sativus
ATTTATGAGACTATTTAACAATCTTACATATGTGTAGGTGTGGTGAACTTTAAAACATGCAACTTGTGGTAAAACAAAGTTACTATAGTAACGTAAAAACTTGAATATGGTAAATCAAGGGTCAAGAAGAAGAAGAGCATGCAGCATGAACATGGGGGGATGGGCAAACGAAACAGATGAATTTCGGCTTGTAATGAAAACATTTGGTACGTATTTAACGGTTGCAAAACCTGATCATTATACTCTCAACAATTGTTTGAGACACATTACATAAAAAAGTTTTCTAATTCATCTATGCTCTTCTACTCTGCCTCAGCAGCTTCTCTCTTTTAACGCTTCACCTCTTCTTGTTTCTGTATCTCTCTCATGATATCTGATCCTTTTAGGATTAATGATTAATAGCAGTTTTGAAGTCCTTGTACACAGCATTATCAGTCTCTTCCTCCTCCAGTTCTCTTTTCTTCTCTATGCATCAGGCTCCTTCCCAACCATCTAATCCTCCTAAACCTCAGCTTCATCATCCTCCTGGTCATGACATGAACATTGATCAAAATATGTAGAGCACATCAGCCTCTGTTCTTTTTACAAAAGATAAAGAAGTACCGTTTAAGCTAGATTTTGTTTTATTGTTCAGAAATAATACTACACTGAAGATTTTATTCTGATTTTGTTTGGTTTATACAGTAATGCAAGTGATTCAAATCTATGTCTTGTAAAACACAATTGATATAAGGTTTCTATTAAGTCATTAAAACTATACCTTTCCCATCTCCAGATGAACAGCAGGATGATTTATGATCTAAGAGATTTCTTCATCATCAATATCTATGACTGTGGTCATGACAGAGTTCGACGTGGTCATGGAATTGGTTCCGCCACTAAAAAGAGAGTCAATACTTTATGTAAGTTTCTGTGATTTATAATCCAGAAGACAAACCAGGAGAAGAATGAGAAGAACAGAGGAAGAAGAGAATCTTTGAAAAATCCTATCGACTCTTTTTTTTTGTTTTTCTAATAAATATAAATTCAACTGTCTACTACTGCAACATAGAGACCATTCATGAGTTTCTATTATATTTTTTTTTTACCTCTGGCGAAACTGAAGTTGTTTCAGTACCCGTGAATATGTATTGGCATTGCCCAACAAAGATATCATCTCCTCTTTCACTGCATGAAACATCAAACATGAACTATAAGCAAATTAAACTCCCTAAACCTTTGATTAGATGTATGATATCGTCTCATTATCATAGTTAATGAACGAAACAGAATCATCAGTAATGTTTTAGATCAAATGAACTAAACAGAAGAAGAGAACATACAGTACAAAGCTTCTTAGTGCTCTTCGGAGTAATGTTCAGATCATCAGTGTCGCCCATAGAGAAACAGAATCGAGCCACTGTTTAGAGTAATATATGTAAGTATCAGTGAGGAAAACATCACAAGATATTAGAGATGCATTAAAAACAAAATTGAACAGTGCAATATAGCAGGGATGAGAAGAAGGGAAATTAAACCATCGAAAGAGAGAGATTGATTATAATGATTGAGGGAGAGGAACTGATGAATACAACATCATGAATCTCACACATTTATAGATTGAAGATTCATACCATGGAAGAAAGAAGTAACCGTGTAAGGAGTGGGAAGGGGGCGTTAGTGAAAGCGTTAATGATAATCATTGAATGAAGAAATCCAGTAACGTCACCGATGAGTAAAAACCATAGACAAAACGACGAAATTGAACTTTGACCACTACATTCAGAAACACCATTGTTACTGGAACTAATCAAAGCATCGAGGATACGATAAACCATGAAGCCTAGAGGAAGACGGCGACATCTCATGGAAACTATAGAGACGACTAAAGGGTCGGTAATAGGCCAACACTCTTTTTCCTGTATAGGCCCATTAGAAATCACATGCAACACGTAACATATGAATAAATAGAAGAAGTCCATCGATGTGAAGTCTAATGAAACAGTGTGTTTTATATGCCTTGACACGTGTCATGCTCTCGGTGCACGAATTATCTAGCTGGAATCCTATGTGTCACAACCTGGAGAGAAAAAAACTCTATTTTATATAGATAGATCTCTTAAACTTGTTACATTAACTAAGTTGACCAATACAGAAAAAAATAGATTAGTACTTAAAAAAGACAGTTGGCAAATATTTTAAATTGAACAATTTGCTTAGTTAACCGCCTCTTCTTCTTCGGTCTTGTCTACTTATTCTTCAAGTCTTCTCATCAAATTCTCTCGGTCTTCTCCTTCCTAATTTCTCTTTGCGTTCCACACGATGGAGAACTCAAACAATGCGATGAAGTCAAACGAAGGTCTCAATCTTCCCAAAATCCTAGACCCTTCTTCCACCGATGATACTTCACGATCATCCGTTGACTCGATCATACCCGATCCCTCAGCTCCTCCTCCTCCCATCCCTTCCTCCAAGGTTCTCTTTCTCTCTCACAATCTATCTAATCCAAATTTTCATTCTTTCATGTAATTTTAGGGTTTTAGGTTTAAGATTTGTTTTTTTTTCTCTTCTTCTGAAATTAGTAGAATGAATGCGCGATTTGCTTGGATGAGATTAAGAAGGGAGATGGAAAGGCGATATTTACAGCAGAGTGCTCTCACTCGTTCCATTTCGATTGTATCACCGCCAACGTGACACAAGGAAACAGAATCTGCCCTCTCTGCAGAACTCAATGGACACAAGTCCCTTCTTCGTTTCTTGATAATAGCCGTCCCCCCTCCCGTTTCCACATCCCTGTCCCCGTCCCTGTTCCCGCTCAAATGGGTTTCGAAGACGACGAGCTTTTACCTCAAGGAGAGGCCCAAATCCAGAGTGATAACAACCAGCAGGATGCTCCTCCTCTAGAGGTTAAACTTCTTCCACAAGTCTCAGCTGTGGCGAAACAGGTCGCTCTGGATGATTTCGCTGTTCTGGTTCATCTCAAGGCGGGTGTCGTCATGAGCGATGTTGATGAGACGCCTTCTCGTGCTCCTCTGGATCTCGTCGCGGTCCTCGACGTGAGCAGCAGCATGGACGGACCCAAAATGGAGCTCTTGAAAAACGCAGTGTGTTTTGTGATTCAGAATCTCGGCGAAACGGACAGGCTCTCTGTCGTTTCCTTCTCCTCCACGGCTCGAAGGCTGTTCCCTCTTAGGCTGATGTCTGAGGCCGGGAAGCAAGCGGCGATCCAGGCTGTTAACTCCTTGGTCGCTAACGGCTGCACTAATATCGCGGAGGGGCTAGAGATCGGCGCCAGGGTGATTGCGGACAGGCGTTGGAGAAACCCTGTTCCGGTGATGATGCTTTTGTCCGATGGGCAGGACAACTTTACTTTTTCTCAGTTTGGTGGTGGGGTCCGTCACGAGACAACAGATTACGAGTCTCTGCTTCCGAGTTCCACCACTAGCGGCGGGGTTCCGATACATACCTTCGGGTTTGGCTCTGATCACGACGCCGAGCTGATGCACGCGATTTCGCGAGTCTCTAGCGGCACGTTCTCGTTTATTGAGACGGAGTCTGTGATTCGCGATGCGTTTGCTCAGTGCATCGGAGGGCTTCTCAGCGTTGTTGTTCTTGAACAAGTTGTTGAGATCGAATGCGTTCATGAGGAGGGACTGAAAATATCTTCTGTTAAATCAGGAAGCTACAGGAACAGTGTATCTTCTGATGGAAGAAGCGCCACGATCAATGTTGGTGACATGTACGCAGAAGAAGAGAGGGACTTCCTCGTGGTTCTTGAGATTCCGTGTTCCCAAAGTGAATCCATGTCGCTGCTCAAGGTGCGATGCGTCTACAAGGATCCCGTTACGAGAGAGACGGTCCGTGTGGAGTCAGGTGAACTAACTATTCAAAGGCCGAACGAGCTAACGGGAGAAGAAGTGGTTTCTATAGAAGTTGATAGACAACGAAACAGGTTCCTTGTTTCGCAAGCTATCTCGGAGGCTAAGGTTTTAGCGGATGGAGGTGATCTGAGCGGGGCAGTGGAGCTTCTTAGGAAGAGTGGAAGGGACTTGGCAGAGACACTGTCATCTAGAGTTTGTGAGTCTTTAACGTTGGAGCTGAGAGCGTTGCAAGAGAAGATGACGAGCGAGAGGATGTACGAGACGTCAGGTAGAGCATACGCATTGTCAACCATGAGCTCTCATTCGGCTCAAAGAGCAACGGCTCGTTACTCTCCAACATGCCCTGCAGTATTCTCGCCAGGACCAGCAGGATATAGCATGCCGTTGCCACAGGATTACCAGACGTCAGCGATGGCTCGTATGGTGACTCGGTCTCAGCAACTGGGGATCCAAAGCCCAACACCGTCTCCTCATGCTCCTAGAGACCAAACCTGAATTTAACAAAAAAAAAAAGACTTTGATATAAATGATGGAGAGGGGTTTGCTTGCTTGCTTTGTTTTATTTGATTTGGTGTTTTGTTTTGATTACTGGTAAGAAAGGTGACTGAGTTGGTTCAGTCACTGTTTGTTTTGTTGTTTCTTTGGTTAAATCGGTTAAAGATTTGTTGTTGCTGAACTACTAAACCAAGAAAGACATGTTTGAAAAGTAAAAAGAAAGGAAGCCACGTGTACACAATTTAGGTAAGCTTTTACTTTAGAAAAAAGAAAAGTAAACAATGCGTGGGGGACCTTCAAAGAAAAATCAAAATAAAGTTTTAATTTTGATTTAACTTACATGAGAAAAATCAACAAAAAAAAAAAGAATCGGCTCGGATTCCACCTGAGTTCTCTTCCTCACTGCTTCACTAACGACTCAGAACCTAATCTTCTAATTTTGTCAAAAACTCCGTAAGAGCTCTTCCTTTTAGTCATTCGCGACTATTTACTTTGGAATTTCGTGTATCGTCTTCTTTGTGTTAATGATTGTTTAGATTTTTTTGATCCATTTCATTTTTATTTGTTTTTAAATTTTGAATCTGTGCGATTCTTCCACCGACACGTTTGCAATTGATACTTGCTTGCAGTTCGTATGACTGGTGTGCTTGAATTATGAGCAATTTAGACATTTTAATTGATTATAAGGGTCCTGATTATAATTTAAACCTTTGTTCTGTCTCCTTCGTCTCAGTTATGTCAATTAAATAAAAATTGAATTGGTTATGTTTTTTTTTTTTTGCAGTTCGATTTGGAGACTTTGCATTCCGATGGGGACCTTTCACCGGAGGTACACACTTCATTGTTACAATCATTTATTTTTTTTTGTGGAGAGTTTTACTTTATTATTCCTTTTTTTTGTTTGGCAGCGGTGCTCCGAGAAGAAGTAATGAAAATGCAAAGCTTATCATCACGACAATTGTGGCAATGGTGTTTGGTTTTTTCATTGGTATCACTTTACCATCTGTTTCCTTTACTAAGGTATTTACTGTAATGATAGTTATTATTTTCATTTTATCTTCTCTTTTTTTTTCTTCTTTCTGTCATTTTGGTTAAATCTATTTTGTTATTTCTGCAGATTAACTTACCCTCAGGACTTATATCATCTTTTGATCTCTCCCTCTCTGGTGGCGGCAGATCCCCTGAAGACTTTGGTTCTAGACAGTTTCCTAAGGTATAAAATTAATAAAAGCTCTCTCTTTTTAATAATTGAAGATTCAATGTGTTTATTTACCATCTTCTTTTTTTTTTTTATATGTATCTAGATATTTGTTCCAACCAATCCTCATGGTGCTGAGCTACTCCCTCCTGGTATTATTGTCGCGGAATCAGATTTCTACTTGCGCAGATTATGGGGTGAACCTAGTGAGGTAACTTCTTCTATTCATGTATCATGTTTAATCTTGTACAATTGGAGAACTTACAAACAACCTATGGCAGGATTTGAAGAAGAAACCAAAATATCTTGTAACGTTTACTGTTGGGTTTGAGCAGAGGAACAATATCAATGCAGCTGTTAAGAAGGTTCCTGCGTTTGCTCTTACCCCCCCACCCAATTCCCTATCATGTCTTTAGTATATAATTCGAGCTTTATTAACACTAAGGTTTGTGGTTTCAGTTTTCTGAAGATTTCCAAATTTTGCTGTTTCACTATGATGGCCGGACGACTGAGTGGGACCAGTTTGAGTGGTCAAAGAAGGCAATCCATATCAGCGCAAAAAAGCAAACGAAATGGTAAGAAAATCTGATGGAGGGTCAGCAGATATATACTCCATTCTTCAAACAGTATTGAAAATTTGTTTGATAGAAACCTCTGGTTGTTTCTGTTTTTCTTCAGGTGGTATGCAAAGAGATTTTTGCATCCTGATGTTGTCTCAGCTTATGAGTATATATTTATATGGGATGAAGATCTTGGAGTCGAGCACTTCAACGCAGAAAGGTGAATTATTTGTCTGCAATGGTTGTTGCAGATCCAATGACAGATCTTCACAATTTGTATTGTTATATTTTTCAGGTACATTGAGTTAGTTAAGAAGCATGGTTTGGAGATTTCTCAACCAGGCTTAGAGCCAAACAACGGACTTACATGGGAAATGACAAAGAGGAGAGGTGACCGAGATGTCCACAAGTAGGAGCTCTCTCTCTCCCTCGTTTACTTTTCCTTTGAGTTCAGATCTGTCTCTAATTTTTTTTCGAGTTATGAACAGAGAAACTCAAGAAAAACCAGGATGGTGCAGTGATCCGCATTTACCTCCATGTGCTGCGTGAGACTCTTTACAATCTTTCTCTCTTTTGGCTAAACTCACTAAAGACTGCTTAATCATTTTCGTTAATGGGTTTTACTCCACCTGTAGGTTTGTTGAGATTATGGCTCCGGTATTTTCTAGAGAAGCATGGCGATGTGTCTGGCATATGATTCAGGTTTTTAATTATCTAAAAGATCTTTGCTCAGCCTTTTGCTCTTATATCTATAGTCAGTAGAGTTGACAATCACACATCATATTCACATGACTAGCAAATGTGTCTACTTTGGTTTCTCATAAAGTAATCAAAAGGAGTATAGTCCAGTTTTCACAGACCATTATCAGTTTGTGCTTTTAAAAAAAGAATCTTGTTTGTTTCTGTTGCAGAATGATCTTGTCCATGGATGGGGTCTTGATTTTGCTCTCAGGCGATGCGTTGAGGTTAGTCCATTGTAAATCCTTTGGAAGCTTTGTTTATGTCAGCAACGCCCCTTGTTAAAAAAATTCCATCTGTATGCATTCTCTTCCATTTACAGCCTGCTCATGAGAAGATTGGTGTAGTAGATTCACAATGGATTATCCATCAAGTGATTCCTTCCCTTGGGAGCCAGGTGATTAATACTTTTTTTTTCTTACTGAGAAATAAATAGACTTCACTATTGTATCTCTAACTGATCTCTTGACTCATTACATGAAATTTTGACAGGGTGAATCAGAGAAGGGGAAAACACCATGGCAAGGGGTAATAAAATAAGCACACAATATTATAGTTCCTAATAAGATATTAATACTTCTCTATCATCTTGAAAACCTAAGTGTGTGTGTGTGTTTCCTCGGTTTCAGGTGAGAGAAAGATGCAGAAACGAATGGACGATGTTCCAGAACCGGGTCGCAGAAGCAGATAAAGAGTACATGGAACAACAAAAGGTAAAAGAATAATTTAAGGGCCATCGTCAAATCTTCTTCTTACTCGTCTCTGTAAATGAAAGCTTTCGTTTCCACGATCAAGTGAGTGTGAGGATAGAGAGATCTCAGTAGTCAGTCCCATCCTTTAGTTTAAAGAACCTATCATCTGATATATCTACGTTTCTAGCTTTTATAATATCATTTCCCACTTCCTCATCTTACAACTCAGTGATGATATTTGACTTATACAATATATATCTCTTAGAAGATACTTCCCTATTTGAGAAACGATCCAACTTGCACAGTACACCGATTTTTTTCACAATACAAGAGTACACTATTTTATTACAAGATCTCTGCACAGAGATAACTAATTGTTGCAAAATAAATCAAAAACTAAAAAGCAACGTCGGAAGAGCTTTCTTTGGAACCCTGGGTCGATGTTTCTCGGATACCTGGCAAGCTTCATGGGAGCTCCAGGGAAACGTGCAGATAGTGGTGTGTCGGAACCATCACCATAGACTCCTCTTTTTGAAGACAGAGAGCAATGCTAAAGAGATTTTGATACAGACTTTATCATTTCTTCATCGAAACAAGTAGTAAGCGAATCAATCCTCATCCGGTTATTGTAGTGGTCACAGAGTGGAGACAATGCAATGAAGCCACTTTAATCTTTTGTGATGATTAGCGTAACATTTGAGCGTTGGGTATGATGGATTTATATAAAAATCATATAATATGATAAATTAAATATTTATATCTGATCGGATTTGTTTTATGTATACAATTATGTATTTTTCTATATATTTATCCAAGACCTCTGCGTCGGATGAATTTATATAATTAAAGTTAAGAATTCATAAGATTGATAAATTAAATATTTATATCTGATTGAATTTGTTCGTTGTATACAACTATATTTTGATGTATACATTGCAGCGGGACTATTTGTAATTGTAATGTAAAATAAAACATATTTTGAATTTATGATGGATTTAAAATTTAGAGAACAATTGTAATTGTGTTTTTTTATGGACCTATTAAGACCATACAAAATTAACAAAATCTGATTATTAAAAATTTTATGGACTAAATAAATCGAATACTCTTTAAACAGATCAATCCCTGAAAAATAAATTGGTAACTTTTTTTTTGCTCTAAATCTTTAACTAATAAATACTTAAAAATATGATGATTTTCGAATGCTTCAGACGACAGTCTATATGATTGATAGTTAGGTTAATTTAATACATTAGTTAGCAGTAACTACCAAGAATTCATTATCATTTATCGTGATACATTAAAAAAAAAGTTTTTCGTAACTACAAAAAATAATTGGGTAAGTTTTTATTTGTTGCCAAAAAAATTTAGTGTTCAATTCACATATATAACTTTTAAAGAATTGGGTAGCAAACATATATATTCGATAGATACACCAGTTTGGTGATAATAATTTTGTATATTTTTTTCTTATTCTATCAAAACAAATATATCACACTTATCTAAATATATTTTTTGTCAATATAGAAAATAAAGTTTATATAGTTGTAACCTCATATTTATAATTTATAAATATTTTTTTTTATTTATCCACTTTTCATATTATAAGTGATCGAACTGAATTTATAATTTCGTATTTTTGTTATAGAATATAGAGTTTATATAATTGTAATCTCGTATAATGAATAAAATATTCTCAAACATGATGTACCCCCACTTAAATGTAGACAATTATATATTTAAATTCAAGAAAATAAAGTTTATAAAAATTATAAAGAAAATAATTCAGAAATAAAAAGGTAAAATCGGTGCAAAATCATTGCTTTACAAATTAAAATCGTTTTATAAATTGTAATCAGTTTATCAATTATAATTGGTTTACTAAACTAAACCAAATTAAAAAAAAAAGATACTAAACATAACATCCGGTTCATATTAAAAGGTTTTGGTGAACATTATAATATATGATGGTCGTATATGTTAAGGAAGATAATATCCCTAGTGAATCTCCTAATCGAATTTGGACCAACGTCTTTTTCAATTGCATCTTCGATCCAATTTAATTGGTTTGACTGACTGGCCTTAAAATTAAACTTAACTAATCCACATTTATATTAAACGTTGAGAATCCTAAAGTCTAGATTTTTAAAGATAATTGACGCTAGAAATTTATTTTATTTCTATGATAATTGAAGAATAAACATCGTAAATCATAAAACTGAAATATTATAAATACCTTTGTCAAAAAAAAAAAAAGTTATTATAAATACCATGTTTGACCAATTGTAAAAGGTAAATGCTAAAAGAAAAAAAAGAAAGACAGTTGGCAATTTCTTTAAATGTTTCGCTTATTTATTCTCCAGAGACCGCCTCTTCTTCGTCTTCTACTACTTATTCTTCAAGTCTTCTCCTCATCCACCTCTTTCCGTCTTCTCCTTCCAAACCCAACCCCTCTTGATTTTGTGTTCCCGAGTCTCTGCGTTGCAAAATGGAGAACTCAAACGATGCGATGAAGTCGAACTCTTCTTCCACCGATGCCTCACGATCATCCGATGACGCGACCCGATCCGATCCGTCAGCTCCTCCCCCTTCCACTCCCTCCAAGGTTTGCTCTATCTCTCTATCTCTACCATCTGTCTAATCAAAAGTTTTATGTAATTTTAGGGTTTTGGCTACTGTTTATTCTATTGATCGTCTCCAATTAGGGTTTAATTAGGTTTAAGATTGTTTTTTTTTTTGTTTTCTTTCGAAAATTTGCAGAATGAATGCGCGATTTGCTTGGATGAGATGAGAAAGGGAGACGGGAAGGCGATATTCACAGCAGAGTGCTCTCACTCGTTCCATTTCGACTGCATCACCACCAACGTCAAACACGGAAACAGAATCTGCCCTCTCTGCAGAACTCAATGGAAACAAGTCCCTTCTTCCTTTCTTGATAATAACCGTTTCCGCATCCCTGTCCTCGTCCCTGTCACCGTCGTCCCCGCTGAAATGAGTTTTGAAGATGATGAGTTCTTACCCCAGGAGGAGGCCCAAACTCATCAGCGAGAGGGTGAGCCTCTCGAGGTTAAACTCCTCCCGCAAGTCTCTGCAGTGGCGAAAAACCCCGCTAGTGATTTTGCCGTTCTTGTTCATCTCAAAGCGGGTGGTGAAGTGAGTGATAGTAGCTCCTCCACCACTCGAGCTCCTTTGGATCTCGTAGCGGTTCTCGACGTGAGCGGTAGCATGTCCGGACCCAAACTGGAGCTCTTGAAGAACGCCGTGGGGTTTGTGATTCAGAATCTTGGCGAAACGGACAGGCTATCCGTGGTTGCTTTCTCCTCCGTTGCTCGTAGGCTGTTTCCTCTCAAGGTGATGTCTGCGGCCGGGAAGGAAGAGGCGATTCGAGCTGTTGACTCCTTGGTCGCTGGAGGTGGGACGAATATCTCCGAGGGGCTTAAGATTGGTGGTAGAGTGATCGCTGACAGGAGATGTAGAGTTCCTGTTCCGGTGATGATGCTTTTGTCCGATGGACAAGACGGGTTCGGTTATTCTCATTCTCGGTCTCGGTCTGGTGTTCGTGATTACGAGTATTTGCTCCCGACGAGTTCTACTGGTCGGGTTCCGGTGCATGCTTTCGGGTTTGGCTCTGATCACGACGCTGAGCTGATGCACGCGATTTCGCGAGTCTCTAGTGGCACGTTCTCGTTTATTGAGACGGAGACTGTGATTCGCGATGCGTTTGCTCAGTGTATTGGAGGGCTTCTCAGCGTTGTTGTTCTTGAACAAGTTGTTGAGATCGAGTGTGTTCATGAGGAGGGACTGAAGATAACCTCTGTTAAATCGGGAAGCTACAGAAACAGCGTGTCGTCTGATGGAAGAAGCGCCACGATCAGTGTCGGCGACATGTACGCAGAAGAAGAGAGGGACTTCCTCGTGGTTCTTGAGATTCCGTGTTCCCAAAGTGAATCCATGTCGCTGGTCAAGGTGCGATGCGTCTACAAAAATCCTGTTGGGAGAGAGACGGTCCGCGTGGAGTCGGGTGAACTAACCATTCAAAGGCCGAATGAGCTAACGGGAGAAGAAGTGGTGTCCGTAGAGGTTGATAGACAGCGAAACAGGTTCCTTGTTTCACAAGCTATGTCCGAGGCGAAGGTTTTAGCGGACGGAGGTGAGCTGAGCGGGGCAGTGGAGCTTCTCAGGAAGAGTGAGAGGGACTTGGCAGAGACGCTTTCAGCAAGGTCGGGTGATGGTCTTTGTGAATCTTTAACCTTGGAGCTGAGAGCGTTACAAGAAAAGATGACGAGCGAGAGGATGTACCAAACGTCAGGTAGAGCATATGCATTGTCTAGCATGAGCTCCCATTCCGCTCAGAGGGCAACGGCTCATTACTCGCCAACGGTGTCAGGATGCTCGCCAGGATACTCGCTAACATCGCCTGCATACTTGCCAACCTCCCCACCATACTTGCCAACCTCCCCAGGATATTGCTTGCCACAAGCGTATCAGACGTCAGCAATGGCTCGTATGGTGACTCGATCTCAGGAACTGGGGATCCAAAGCCCACAACCTTCCCCTGGTCCAGCATACGCATTGTCTAGCGTGAGCTCTGATTCGGCTCAGAGAGCAACGGCTCCTCCTTACTCGCCAACATCCCCAAGATACTCGCCAACGTCCCCAGCATACTCGCCAACATCCCCAGCATACTCGCCAGGACCAGCAGGATATAGCATACCACAAGCGTATCAGACGTCAGCAGTGGCTCCTATGGTGACTCGGTCTCAAGAACTGGGGATCCAAAGCCCAGGATACTCGCCAACATCCCCAGTATACTCGCCAGGACCAGCAGGATATAGCTTGTCACAAGAACTGGGGATCCAAAGCCCAGAACCTTCCCCTGCTCCAGGAGGCCGAACCTGAATTAAATAAATAAAGGAAGGGTTTGCTTGCTTTATTTTGTTTAATGCAGTGTTTTTTTTTAATTTCTGGTAAGAATGGTGATTGAGTTGGTTCAGTCACCCTGTGTTTGTTTTGTGTTTCCGCAAGCAGCAGACAGCAAAATAATAATTATTGTCTTAAATTTACTTGAGATCAGTTACTTAAAATTTTAAAATATAAGTAAGCTCTCAGTTAACAATATAGAAAACTAAACCTTGTAGAAGCAATTGTGAGGAGTTTAAGATCACAATGCTCAGTGAACATTACAAGCCTTATTCCATGACTCATAATATAATTTTTGATCCAGTTCACATCTTCACTAATAGACTTTATTCAGTAACAAGCATCATACACCTCTTTATTATTTGTTGTGCTCAGTAATGATGGTAAACATATATTCTTCAGAGCAAGGTTTAAACTTTAAAGTATGAATCACACATAGTGTTTAGAAAATAGTAGGAAACTTTGCTGAAGTAAGTGCACTGAATTTTACACAATTTGAAGTATTGTAGTGACAATCTGGACCACATTTTCATTCCCAGCCTTCTTTATGCCTTCTATATCAGTTCTGCAATCACCTCACCTGTTTTTATCGCACCATGAGTGTTGATCGCCCCTCGACATTATGGACCATTCTCATCTGTTCCCGTGGAAAAGTTATATTAGTGTTCTATGAATAGTAATATCTTAATCTACCAAATATAGTGTACCAAATATAGTGTAAATATGCAATTTATACAAACGACAATAACAAAGATCTACGTGCACAACAATTTATTTTATACTAAAATATTTTTGGACTGAAATTAAAAACCAGAAAAGTGCAGCACACATGAATCTAACACATGTCACCAGACTCAAAGGAACAAGCAATGTTTTTACAAACCACATGCATAAAAGACAAACAAGTGGCAACACATCAAATAAAGTATGATGATTGATTATTTACCAAATCTAAGAGTTACTTGCCTTGTCTTCTCTTCTCTCAGAATTCTGGATAAATGTTGAATTTGAAGTATCAGAAACTTCTTCTTAAGCTTCTTACGGTAAGTGAATTCTAAAAACTTTTAATCCTTTTCATTTATTTGTTAATTAGGATTTTGTTATTATAATGGGCTAATTGGATTACATATTCACAAAACAAATCAAAATTAAAGAGCCCAAAATAATTTTTTTTTACTAAAAACAACTTGTTCAATCTCCTATGCTTCCAACCACGCCATCGACGATGCCAATTCTGAATCGTGTGCTTCTCGCCGTTCCAAACGTCTCAAAATCGGAATTGTGATTCTATGTCGATTCCGAGCGGTTCCGAGCGATTCGGTTTCCGTTTCTGTTCCAGGAAACACGAAACGCATGATCAATAACGATTCCATGATTAGAAAGCCTCAGTTCAGAAAAAATAACGATTCCATGATACGTAGCCTAAAACACACTTATCAAGTTCATTATCTATCTTATCTCTCTCCTTTATAGCAGCCTTTCTGCATCTTAGTGCAACATCACCTAAACTCAGCATTTTGTCCCGTCGAAGATTCTATGTAGTCCTATTTCAGCAGTCCTTTCGTTACTTCTCTGCAATATGAGGAAATCTCCAGTCAAAAAAATTTTGTTTTAAAAGAACGATCTCAAAATTTGTTGGAGTCGATTTCGATCTCAAGATTTTTATGAGTGTTTTTTTCTTTAACTATCAATACCATTAAAACAGAAATATTTTAATCATTCAAGTATACCCTTAATGAATGTTTTAAATTTTTCAAAAATATCCTTAATGACATGAACAAACAAAAAAAATCATTAATGGATTAGTGTCTTTTGATTTTATGGGCTTATTTCAACATTTAGATGGACTTGCTAACTAATTAAATGGGTCATGTTTTTATATAATCAAATTCAAATTTCATAAACTTTTTAATATCAATACCATAAATTAAAGTCTACAATAATTTTAATAAGTTGATATTAGATATTGAAATTTTGTAACTACACGGGATAAGACTTCAAAAATATTATTGGCCAGTTTATATGTTTAGCAATATTTTATATAAATTATAAATCTTTAAAATTATATAATAGCCCAAATAAAAATTTCAGATAACAATATTTTGAAAACTGACCCGAACACTGAACCGGACAATTTACCGGGTTACTGGGTCGTTGAGTCGACTGTAGCTAAACCGCGGGTGAACCGCATATTAAATGAATTAATTTTATTATATAATAATATATTAACTAATAAAATAAAATAAATATAAATATATAAAACTAAAGTTACTACTTTCTAAATATATTTAAAACATAAAATAATAGTTTGGATATGTATATATTTTATGTTTAATAAACATTTAGAATACTTAACTTAACTTTTTATATTTTTATTTTCATTTGATATACAACTAAAAGAATATTCTACTGGTTCAACCGATAGTTCAACTGGTACCGGGTTTTGGGTTTTAGTGGGTTTGAGCGGGTTTTTGCAGGTTTTTAAATTTTGGGTTTTGTACCCGAATTTATTTTAGATCACCGGGTTTTCTGGTTCAACTGCGGGTCCGGGTTGGATTTCAAAATACTGGATAAAACTATTGTTTAACGTATTTACAAACATAAAACGGCTATGGCGCATTTTAAATTTCGTCATACTGTACACACTATAACAAACCCGCATAATTGAAACTTAATCATGTCATAGTTTATATAATTAAAACGAAGAATTATCAATCTTTTATATTGAAAAAACAACAGAAAAAATACCCTCAGAATCTAGTTTCTACCTTTATGTTTTAAACTTTTAATCATGTTAGTTTATGCTTAGAGTATCTTTCGGGAGTGTTAAAAGAAAACACACATTAATGAAAAGATCCAAAGTCAATAATATCTGAGAAGTTTTTGGAATAATATAAAATGAAGATTTTTTGCATATTCTTAAAATATATTATTTATTTAATAAAATTGAATGTTATGTGATTCCATTATTATTTTATAAAACGTGCCTCGCAAGCAGAGGTCAAACTTAATTGATTCGTTACCGGTGGGCTCTTCTCCTCCCCGAGTGCATGTTTCCGTAAAACCTTAATAAATTTTTATTTGTTCTGGGTGGGCGAGGAGAAACCAAGAGAAAATCTCGTGACCCTGTTCTCTCCAGAGCGCACAATCTCTCCTTTCCTCGTTCTTCTTCCTCCCATCAATCGATGTAATACAACCCTTGTTTCGAGCTTCTCGTAGGGCCTAGTGGATATTAAGTTTTGCCACCTACAGCGATCGACTGATCGAGGAAGGGAAGGAAGGGAGCAGGAGATCTCGATTCCCCCATGCACGTACGTAGGCCTCTCTCATGTTCCCCATTTCTTATTCAATTCCTTTATTTCCCTCTGTTTCGTTTTAATACACAACTCTGTTCTGGGTTTTTGTCGTTTCGTATAAAACTTTTGATTTTTTTATAATCTATGTTTTGATTAATCATCATTAGGGTTCGGAATCGAGGTACAATGCAAATGAATCATCCTATCTCAAAGCTAGCTCTGGTGTGGTTAACACTTCTCGGCTCAGGTTTGTATAGAGAGAGAGAGAGACTCGATTGATTGATTGATTGATTGATTGATTCCCTACTTCACAACACTTGGTTCCTCATTTGTGTCTTTGATGTCATTGTCTATCAGTTCTTGTCTCCTCCTTTGCGGAGCTCGAGTTTGGTCATTGTGAGAGAGTTGTGAAGAGATGGGCAGATACTTCTACTTCTGGTGAAGAAGATCCTAACAAAGACAAACGCTCGCTTAAGGATCTGCTCTTCTTTCTCCATGTTCCTCGAACTGGAGGCGGAACTTATTTCCACTGGTGAATCTCTCGTTCTCTATCTCTCTTACCAAAAGTGTTTATTTATTTATTGAGTTAATTTGAAAAATAATTTGTTTAATTTTGTTGTTCCTGCTTGTTGAAGTTTCTTGAGGAAGTTGTATGATCACGCTGAGGAATGTCCTCGTTCTTACGACAAGCTCCATTTCGATCCTAGGTAATCTTCCTATGGATTGCGCTAAGTTAACTTTTGAATAACTTAGCAGAGCCATGAGATCAGTAGATACTTCGAAACCTTTTCCTTCGTTTGGCTCATCATCCCTCTGTAAA
>NW_026617563.1:0-16563 GCF_000801105.2 Raphanus sativus
ATAGAGTAGGTATTAAGAGAATGATAAGAGATTAGGAGATTATGAGAGAATCTGAGAGAGAATACGGAGAAAGAGTTTCTAGATCTAATAGTGCTCAAATAGTATCATTGTTTGATCTTAGAGAGAAAGAGGCTCCAAAGTGTTGATTTCATTAGAGAAGTGATTACAAATATATAGTAGAGAGTAAGAGAGGGTTTGCGACAAGTAACCTACTATTACAAGCATGTGTAGTCAAAAAGAAGAAGCTTATACTTGGCTGTTAATGCTCACATGCTCATGCACCTTTACAGCCTGTTCCAGCCTGGTTGGTGCGACCATAATACTCCAATCGGTCGACTCCTTTCTTCTCTAGGAGTCACTGTGCTAATACTCTTTCTTCCTTCAGTGTCACACATCTCCTTTTACTCACTAGATTAACCCCCTCTTAGTTACCACACAGTAACCTTTATTTTTACTGTGTGGTAACTTTTCTCAAGTTACTTTTCTTCTCATCTTCTCTTCATGAACACAATACTCCTCATCTCTTCTCACCACATTTCAACACTCCCCCTCAAGCTTGACCAGTGGAACAAGTCGAGCTTGGAAGGACCATGAGATCTTCCTCATTTAAACCTCATCAAAGACCATTGGGACAAAACTTTGATGAGGGAAAAAGAGTAAAGATCTCATGATCAGGGGACTATCGAATGGGTTGTAGATCAATGAGTCCTAACCCAACCTGATGTGTATGGACTTCATTGTCTTTTGCCTTCCTGTGCCTTGGTGAATACATCTGCCAACTGATCTTCACTTCTAGTGTAACATGGGCAAGATCACTCCCAAACTTTCATCTGCCTACCTTGTGACAATCAACCTCGATGTGTTTTGTCCTCTCATGAAACACAGAGTTTGTAGCAATGTGGATGGCAGCTTGATTGTCACAATGCATGGTCATTGGTGTAGCTTGCTCGATCTCCAAGTGCTTCAAGATCTCCTTGATCCACACTAGCTCATTAGTAAGCTTCAGCATAGCTCTATACTCGCCTCAGCACTTGAACATGACACCACCTTCTGCTTCTTGCTCTTCAAGTAACCATGTTTCCTCCAATGAAGGTGCAGTACCCCGGTTGTAGACTTCCTATCATTCCTATCCCCAGCCCAATCAGCATCACAGTAACCAACCACTTCAGTGCTCTTGTTGCACCCCATCCATACACCTAACCCTTGAGTTCCGTTGATATACATAAGCACTCTCTCCACCATTCTCCAATGATGCTCCTTGGGTTGTTGCATATGTTGACTGACTTGATTCACTGCAAAACATATGTCTGGCCGAGTGATAGTAAGGTAAATCAGCTTCCCCACCAGCTTCCTATACAACTTGGGATCATGAAATGGCTTGCTATCTTCCATCTCCCCCTCTCTTGGAATCTTGTACCCATCCTCCATGGGCATCTTGGCAGTCTTTCCTCCATAAGCACCTGCATCTTTCAAAAGATCAAGTGCATATTTTCTTTGAGATATGAATAAGCCTTCCTTGGACCTGCACAACTCAATCCCAAGAAAATATTTCATCTCTCCCAAGTCTTTTATGTCAAAGACAGACTTGAGATAGTCCTTTGTATCTTGTATACCTATTTTATCAGAACCAGTAATGATAATATCATCAACATAAACAAGAATAACAATGATACCTCCTGGTGTAACCAGAGTGAAGAGTGTGTGATCCAACTCACACTTTCTGAATCCTTTACCATTCAGAGTGGTGCTGAGCTTGTGATACCAAGCCCTTGGTGATTGCTTCAACCCATAGATAGCTTTCTTCAGTCTTAAAACATTTCCTGGTTTTACCATCCCTTCCATTCCTGGTGGTGGTAGCATGTAGACTTCATCTTCCAGCTCCCCCTGAAGAAAAGCATTCTTCACATCCATTTGCCATAGATCCCACTCAAGGTTGACTGCAAGAGACAGCACTACTCTGATAGTATGAAGCTTGGCGACTGGAGCAAATGTATCTATGTAGTCTTCTCCATAAGTTTGTGTAAAGCCCCTTGCTACCAGTCTAGTCTTCCTCCTGTCTATCTTACCATTAGGTAGATATTTTATGGTAAAGATCCACTTGCATGAAACAGCTCTCTTCCCTTTAGGTAACTTGCTTTCATACCAAGTGTCATTTCTTATCATTGCATCAGCCTCTGCATTGACTGAATCTCTCCACTCCTGAATTAACATAGCTTCTTCATAGCTTCTTGGAACGTAGCTCTCATCTAAGCTCACCATGAAAGCACAATGTTCTTCAGGATACTCGGCAAAGGAGCATACAGCTTGAGAAGGATGCTCCACTGCTTGAGCATTGTAGTACACTCTTGTGTTTACCCAAGAGGAAGGATCCTTCCTTACTCTAGTGCTCCTTCTCAAAGGAACTTCCACTTGCTGTTCCACTTGCTGTTCAGTCACTTCTTGTTCACTGCCAGCTTCTTCTTGACCTTCATTAGTCTCTTCTTGTTCAATTTGATCAACCACTTGACCTCTCTCACTATCACCAGCTGGCTCATCATCTGATCTTCTTCCACTTTGAGCAGGATCCGAGCCTTGATCTCCATGACCTCCAGCTTCAGACTCATGCTCATCTCCCCCCTCATGCTCAAGGTGGGAGATATCTTGTTCTTCCCGAGTAGTGTGTTCTTGGCTACTCTGATCCTGGGACACTCCAATGCCCAGCCCCTCCATAATAATCCTCAAGCTCCTGGCTCTGTCAGATTGCTGAGTTAAATCTTCAAGATCCTTCCAGTTCTCACCCTCATAGTAGCCCTTATCCTCCATGAATTTCACATCCCGGGAGATCAACATCCTTCTTGCCTTAGTATCAAAACACTTGTAACCCTTTTGACTTGTAGAGTACCCAATGAACATAGCCTTGGTGCTCTTGGCTTCAGGCTTGTTTCTGGTCTCACTAGGAACTAGCACATAGCACACACAGCCAAAGATTCTCAAGTGTTCCAACACTGGCCGACTCTTGTTTAATACTTCAAATGGGGATTGATCTCCTAGTATCTTGGTTGGTGTCCTGTTGATCAGATAACAAGCAACAATTACAGCATCACTCCAATACCTCTTAGGGACACTGGTGTGAAACATCATGGATCTTGCAACTTCCATAAGGTGTCTATTCTTCCTCTCAGCAACACCATTCTGTTGAGGAGTGTATGGGCAACTAGTTTGATGTAGAATCCCATGCTTGGCTAGGTGATCTTTGAAGGCATTTCCAGTATACTCTCCACCATTATCTGACCTGAAAATCTTTATCTTGGCATTATAATGGTTAGAGACATATGCTTGAAATTTTTTAAAAGCATCTAGCACCCTATCTTTTGTTTTAATCATTGTTAACCAGGTGTATTTGGATTTTTCATCAATAAAAGTGACAAAATACTTGTAACTGTCCCTAGATAAACAAGGAGCTGTCCACACATCAGAATGAATAAGATCAAAACAATTCTCATAAAGAGTAGATGATCTTTGAAAGACAGTCTTACAATGTTTACCCAAGATACAAGCTTCACAATCTTTATTAAACATGACACCTGGTAACATTAAGCTTAAAGCTCTAGAATGAGGATGGCCTAGCCTAGCATGCCACAATGCATCCTTACTCAAAGAAGAAACAGAATTAAAAGAAAAACAAGAACTCGGAATTGGACTTAAATCTTCCAGCAAATAGAGATCTCCCTTGGTTGCTCCTTGTCCAATCTGTTGAGATGAAGCATCAAGAGTAAAGAGGAATCAGATCAAGCGTAAGAGAGCAAAGGATGATCATTACTTGTGAACCAAGTCTATAACCTAGCTTGGAGTACAAGGTGGACAAGTTGAGTATTTGAATAATGAGAAGACTTAAGAGATGAGAAGAAGTGAAGAAGAAACTCGCCAAGTGAAGTGGGTGGCGATGGGAAGAAAGGTCACGAGTTTGGTTAAGGAAAGAGTGGTCCTCCCAACCGTTGGGACCTGTCACTTTCACTCTGCTCACTCTGCTCATCTCTGATCATCGACAGACTTGTTTATTGTTTCCTTTGTTTATTACTTTCTTTGGATCTGTCTCTCTTTAAATATACCTTGTATGCTCACCATATTTGATATCAAGAATTATGTCTTTCATTCTATTTGTCACTCACTCTCGCCATTCTCTCTCAATCATCTCTCCATACTTCTAATCTTAACATTCTTTCATGGTATCAGAGCATTAAGCTCTTGAGACCTAACACTTCCGCAAACACATTCTCTGATTTCTCTATTTCTTTTCACCCGTGAGACATCTTGTTCTTGTTCTAGTTCTATTTTTGGCAAAGTTCTTGGTGTTCTTCAAGTTCATCTCCAGATTTTACCAAAAATAGCAAAGTTTGTTCAAACTGTTCTTGAGAGTTCTCTCTCTTTCTTTCTTTTCAAAGTTTGTTCAAACTGTTCTTGAGAGTTCTCTCTCTTTTTTTCTTTTCAGAACACCTTGTTCAACTATTCTTGAGCTGTTCTTATGGATTCCTCTGGTTCCTCTCATGAAAACTCAAGAATGGTGACTATTCCTGTTACTCTCAAAGGAGGTAACTACCTACACTGGGCGCGGCTAACCAAGACAGCTCTAGGAGGCAGAGGTCTCTGGGGAGTTGTTGAAGAAGGCATAGACACCAAGAAGAAGACTATCCTAGGAGAGGATGGTAAGGAGGTGGTAGAAGCTGATGCGGATGCTGGGGACAAGAAGAGAGTTCAAGAGGATCTCCTGGTTCTGTCCATCCTTCAACACAGCCTTGAACCAACAATCTTGGAAGCCTATGACTACTGTGAGACTTCCAAAGACTTGTGGGACACACTCAAGAAGGTGTTTGGTAATGTCTCCAACATCAACCGTGTGTATGAAGTCAAGAGGGCTATCAATAACCTGTGTCAGGAGGATACTGAGTTTGATAAACATTTTGGGAAGTTCAGATCCCTTTGGGCAGAGCTGGAAATGTTGAGACCAGCAACCTTGGACCCTGATGTGTTGAATGAGAGAAGGGAACAAGACAAAGTCTTTGCTTTGCTGTTCACTCTCAACCCCGGGTATAATGACCTAATCAAACACATCCTGAGGGGAGTGAGTCTCCCATCTCTTGATGATGTTTGTGCTCAGATTCAAAAGGAGAAGGGCTCCGTGGGGCTCTTTGGAGGAAAAGGAGCTCTTATCATTGCAAACCAAGCCAAAGAAGAAGAAGAGATGGGCGTGGCAAACAAGGGTTCTTACAAACCAGAAGAGAAGAAAGTGTGGGTGTGTGATCACTGCAAGAAGAAGGGTCATGGCAAGGACAAATGCTGGATCCTCCACCCACATCTCAAGCCTCAGAAGTTCAGGACTCCATATGCTGATGCTAGAGCCCATTTCTCTGGTGAGATGGGAGGTTCATCTACACCAAAGCAAGCAATGGTTCCTGGTGATGGAAAGGCCTTAACATTCAGTGGGAGTTCAGCCATGGGGACTGCTCAGGATGAGACTATTAGGAGGTCAGACCTTCAGGCTCTCATCAAAGTCCTCAAGGACAACTCTGGTAACACACTTGGTATCTCTCTTAATGCATCCTTACAATCGCCTATTGCTTGCATTACTTCAACTCATGAAACTAGTTGTGTTAAGCCTCTTGTAATTGATTCAGGAGCTTCTCATCACATGATTAGTGATTCTAGGTTGATTAGTAATGTTACTCTTGCTCTAGGGAATGTGATGATTGCAAATGGGGATAAGATACCAATTAGAGGTGTTGGAACTCTTAAACTGTTTGAAAAAGATACTAGTGCCTTTTATATGCCATCCTTTGCATCCAATCTTTTATCTGTGAAAAAGGTCACTAATGATTTAAATTGCAAGGTGATATTTAGTCCTAATGAGGTTGTGTTTCAGGATATTGAGACTAGTAGGTTGCTTGGCAATGGTGTGAGCAAGGGAGACTTGTACCTTCTTGAAGACATCAAGCCAGCAGCTGATTTATCTACTGCTTTCATTTCAATTCCTGTTAACAATAATGTATTATGGCATGCTAGACTAGGTCATCCACACTCTAGGGCTCTGAACCTTTTATTGCCTAATGTTTCTTTTAAAAATGATGGCTGTGAAGCTTGTATCCTTGGCAAACATTGCAAGACTGTGTTTCCTAAGTCTTCCACGATTTATGAACACTGCTTTGATCTTATTCATTCTGATGTGTGGACTGCACCATGCATATCTAGGGAGAATCATAAGTATTTTGTCACCTTTATTGATCAAAAATCAAAATACACTTGGCTTACCATGATTCAAACCAAAGACAGGGTGCTAGATGCTTTCATAAATTTTCAAAACTATATAACTAACCAATTCAATGTTAAGATCAAAGTATTCAGGTCAGATAGTGGAGGAGAATACACAAGTCATGCATTCAAAAATCACCTTGCTAAACATGGCATTATCCATCAAACAAGTTGCCCTTATACACCACAACAAAATGGTGTAGCTGAGAGGAAGAATAGACATTTGATGGAAGTGGCAAGGTGTATGATGTTCTATACCAACGTGCCCAAACGTTTCTGGAGTGATGCAGTGATGACAGCATGTTACCTTATCAATAGAACCCCAACAAGAGTACTAGATGACCTCACTCCATATGAGGTATTGAACAACAAGAAACCCTCTCTTGATCACTTGCGTGTATTTGGGTGCTTGTGTTATGTGTTACAGCCAGGTATGCAGCGGAACAAACTCGAGGCCAGAAGCACTAAGGCTGTATTCATTGGCTACTCTACTACTCAGAAAGGCTACAAATGCTATGATCCCAACATGAGAAGGGTTCATTTGTCAAGAGATGTCAAGTTTGTGGAATCAAGAGGGTTTTATGAGGAGAAGAGTTGGGATGAGCTCAAGGATCTCTCTCAATCATCCACTGATAGGGCAAACAATTTGAGAAGAATTATGGAGTCTCTTGGCATTCATATGCCTCAGCCGAGTCAACATCCAAGTGATGGAGCTGGTGGTTCTGAAAATGGGAGTACTGGAACTGGTAATCACCCTCCAGTAGCTGTGAGTGAAGAGGTTACTCCGGCAAGTGAGGATTCCCATCCTAATCCTGAAGGGGGGAATCAAGAAGCATCACCACACAGTGATCAGGTTCATGATCAGGATGGAAATGCAAATACACCAGCTGAGGAGCAACAAGTTGAGGAACACATAGTAGAGAACCAGAATGTGGAAGAGGAACAGGTAGCTCAACCAATGCTTAGGAGAAGCACAAGGGAGAGAAGACCAGCCTCAAACTGGACAAATACAAGAGTGTATTTCAACAATCAAGCAGTAGCTCATCCAACTCAAGCAGTGTGTTCTCTAGCTCAGTATCCAGTGGAGCATCAAGCCTTCATGATCAGCTTAGATGAAGAATACATCCCAAGGTCTTATGAAGAAGCTATGGCATTGGATGAGTGGCGTGAGTCAGTTGGAGATGAAGTTGGGGCTATGATCAAAAATGGCACATGGTATGAGACCAAACTCCCCAAAGGCAAGAAGGCAGTAACAAGCAGACTCCTCTTTACCATCAAGTATCAAGCGAATGGAAAGCCAGAAAGGAGGAAGACAAGACTTGTAGCAAGAGGCTACACTCAAGTCTATGGAGAAGATTACTTGGATACCTTTGCACCAGTGGCAAAGCTACACACAATCAGAGTGGTTCTCTCACTGGCAGTGAACCTAGAGTGGGATCTATGGCAGATGGATGTCAAGAATGCTTTCCTACAAGGTGAACTAGAAGATGAAATCTATATGAGGCCACCTCCTGGTATGGAAGATCTTGTACAACCAGGAAATGTTCTCAGGCTAAGGAAAGCAATATATGGGTTAAAACAATCTCCAAGAGCCTGGTATCACAAGCTCAGCACAACACTCAATGGAAGAGGGTTCAACAAGTCTGAAGCTGATCACACCTTGTTCACACTAACCACTGAACAAGGCATCATTGTCATCCTGATATATGTGGATGAAATTATCATTACAGGCAGTGATAAAGCAGGTATCACCTCAACTAAGGCTTTTCTTAAATCCTCATTTGATATCAAAGACTTGGGTGAACTAAAGTACTTTCTAGGGATTGAGATATGCCGATCTAAAGAGGGGCTATTCTTAAACCAGAGAAAGTACACACTTGATATGTTGAGTGAGGGACGTGATCTAGGTGCAAAGAGAGCAAAGACTCCATTGGAAGATGGGTACAAAGTACTACGCAAGGGGGAGTTTGAGGATAAACCATTTGAAGATGTCAAGAGGTACAGAAGAATGGTGGGAAAGCTCATCTATCTAACCATCACAAGGCCAGATATATGCTTTGCCGTGAACCAAGTGAGCCAGCAGATGCAAGCACCAAAAGTTCATCATTGGGGCATGGTTGATAGGATTCTAAGGTATCTAAGAGAAGCACCAGGACAAGGAATCTGGATGGGATGCAATAAGAGCACCGAGATAGTTGGATACTGTGATGCTGATTGGGCAGGAGATAGAGTTGATAGGAGATCAACTACTGGCTATTGCACTTTCATTGGGGGCAACTTGGTGACTTGGAAGAGCAAGAAACAAAAGGTTGTGTCTTGTTCAAGTGCTGAAGCTGAGTATAGGGCAATGAGGAAGCTGACAAGTGAGTTAATCTGGATCAAGGGGTTGCTTAAGGATTTGGGAATTGAGTTCACAACACCTATCACCATGCACTGTGACAACCAGGCAGCTATACACATTGCCAGCAACTCTGTCTTCCACGAGAGAACCAAACACATTGAGGTTGATTGTCACAAAGTAAGGCAAGCGGTTGAGCAGAAGGTTATACTCCCATGCTACACCAGAAGTGAGGATCAATTGGCAGATATCTTCACCAAGGCTGCAAGTTCTAAAGTCTGTGAGTTCATTCATTCAAAGCTTGGACTCATGGATCTTTCATCTCAGTGATCCCCTCTCCATGAAGTGTTCTACTCTTTCCTTGATGTGTTTTTGTCCCACTGGGTTTTGCACATCAAGGTTTTAATGAGGGAATGCTTCATGGTCTTCCAAGCTTGACTTGTTCCACATGGTCAAGCTTGAGGGGGAGTGTTGAGATGAAGCATCAAGAGTAAAGAGGAATCAGATCAAGCGTAAGAGAGCAAAGGATGATCATTACTTGTGAACCAAGTCTATAACCTAGCTTGGAGTACAAGGTGGACAAGTTGAGTATTTGAATAATGAGAAGACTTAAGAGATGAGAAGAAGTGAAGAAGAAAGTCGCCAAGTGAAGTGGGTGGCGATGGGAAGAAAGGTCACGAGTTTGGTTAAGGAAAGAGTGGTCCTCCCAACCGTTGGGACCTGTCACTTTCACTCTGCTCACTCTGCTCATCTCTGATCATCGACATACTTGTTTATTGTTTCCTTTGTTTATTACTTTCTTTGGATCTGTCTCTCTTTAAATATACCTTGTATGCTCACCATATTTGATATCAAGAATTATGTCTTTCATTCTATTTGTCACTCACTCTCGCCATTCTCTCTCAATCATCTCTCCATACTTCTAATCTTAACATTCTTTCACAATCAACTTATTGCTTTCAATATCCTGAAACTTCACATCGTTAGGACTAAAGATGACATTGCAATGAAGATCAGTGGTGCATTTCTTGACAGAGAGAAGGTTTGAAGTGAACTCGGGCATATAGAATGCCTTAGAATCCCTATCAAACAATCTCAACTTGCCAACACCTCTAATGGGAACTTTATCCCCATTTGCAATCAACACATGACCATGAGCAGGTTCTATATCCTTAATGAGATGACTGTCACTAATCATGTGATGAGATGCACCAGAATCAATGATCAAAGGTTTAAACATGTTTCTAGCAAGATGAGTCCTAGGCAAGTCAATTCCATTTCTCACATTTCCTATCAATTCTAGCAAGCTATCCGAGACACTTCTAGTTTAATGAAAAACATGAGAACTCTTGATCATGTCTAGCAACCTATTAGTCTTACTAGAACTATTATAAGCAGTATAAGAGTAACCAAGAGTGTTTCCAAGTGGGTTACCAGACTCTTTGAGTGCCCTGATGAGAGCCTCAATGTCTGACTTCTTGATCACATCATGATCAATGCCCTTGCCTCCACTGTGATGAGATGCCAAGGCCTTTCCTTCACTTTCACCCGCTTGAACATGAGGAGTGGTTCCGGATGATCCAGCTCCACTTGCTTCAGCAGAAAGGTGGGCCTTTGCTTCTCTGTCTCGGTTGAACTTGGTAGGCTTCAGGTGAGGATGAAGAATCCAGCAATGATGCTTCTTATGACCCTGTCGCTTGCAGTGATCACAACTCCCTCCAAACCTTTCTCCACTCTTGTACCCGGCTTTGTTTGCTTGTATCTCCTCTGCTTGATGAGCAATGGTGAGTTCACCCTTCCCTCCAAACAAGCCAAGCGATCCTTCCTCCTTCTGGAGTTGAGACATAACCTCCTCCATGGATGGTAACTTCTGTGACCTTAAGATATGCTTGTTCACATCCTTGTAGCTCGGATTGAGAGTCATTAGCAAACCAAACACCTGATCTTGTTCCCTCCTCTCCATAAGGGTCTCCTCATCAGTAGTGTTCGGCCTCAAGCTCTCAAGTTCAGTCCACATTGACTTGAACTTTCCCATGTGTGTAGTAAGCTCCACATCTCCTTGAGCAAGAGTGTTTATGGTTCTCTTTAGCTCAAAGACTCGGCTTAGGTTGGAGATGTTCCCAAATGTCTTTTGGAGAGTCTCCCATAAGTGCTTAGGAGTCTCACAGTAGCTGTAGCTCTCTAGGATAGGAACCTCAAGTGATGCTTGAAGAATAGCCAACACCATGAGATCCTCTTGAATCCACTTCTTAGCTGCAGTAACCGCAAGCTCTTTTGCATCTTCACCTTCCTTGGTTTCCTTGGTCACTGGTTCTGGACCATCATCAGTGATGTGATTCCAAAGCCCTAACCTCCCCACAGCAGTCTTCACAAGCCGAGACCACAACAAGTAATTTCCACCTCCTTTCAACTGAACTGGAACTGTAACTAGCTTTCCACCTTCCATCTTCTCTTGTTCAGACTCGCCACACCACAAAGCTTCAATCTTTGACAGTAAGTAGACTCCACACGCCTCAACAACTCAAGAACAAAGTATCTCAAGCAAGTAGAACTGGTAAAATCAAGAACAGACCGCAAGAACACAAAGAATGTGAGAATTGATAGAATAAGAGAATCAAAGAGATATGTTGCTGGAGAATTGAAGAACAATGAGAGAAAGAGAGAGATTATGTGTGTGACGATTTTGAGAGAGAGAGAAGGAGAGAAAGTAATTCCTTGATTCATTTAGGCCTCAGCCATGTTACATAAATAGACATACAAGAGTTAGCAATGTGACAAAGAGAATAATAAACAAATGGAGACAGCATCAGACCAAGTCACTCTCGCCTGCCCATGGATAGTGACAGCTCCTCTTTCTCTTTCATGCTTCACACAACATGTGATCTTCTTGTGTCCTGATTGCCAACGGTCCTCTCCCACTTGTTTACTATATTCCAGACCTTATGGAGAGGATGGCGAGATATTTGAATCATCCTTGCCTTGCAAGGCACTCTTATATGAATCAAACTCCCTCCTTAACTTATCTCCACAACTCTGGTCGCCTATGACTCATCCCTTGATCTTTATGCCTTCATGTCAACACTCCCCCTCAAGCTTGACCATATGGAACAAGTCAAGCTTGGAAGCCATGAAGCAATCCCTCATTAAAACCTTAGCTTGGTAAAACCCAATGGGACAAAAACCAAGCCAAGGAAAAAGAGTAGATCACTTCATGGAGGAGAGATCAGTGACATGAGAGATCTATGAGTCCTAACCTTGGATGGATGAACTCACAGACCTTAGTGCTTGCTGCCTTTGTGAAGATATCTGCTAGCTGCTCCTCACTTCTTGTGTAGCATGGCAATATCACTTTCTGCTCTACAGCTTGTCTAACTTTGTGGCAGTCCACTTCTATGTGTTTGGTTCTTTCATGAAAGACAGAGTTGTTGGCAATGTGTATAGCAGCCTGGTTATCACAATGCATAGTGATTGGCGAGGTAGTCACAACTCCCAAGTCCTTAAGCAGTCCCTTGATCCAAATCAGCTCACTTGTGAGCTTTCTCATGGCTTTATACTCTGCCTCAGCACTTGAACATGAAACCACCTTCTGCTTCTTGCTCTTCCAAGTCACCAAGTTGCCTCCAATAAATGTGCAATAACCAGTAGTTGATCTCCTATCAACCCTATCTCCTGCCCAATCAGCATCACAATACCCCACTATCTCAGTACTCTTGTTGCACCCCATCCATATTCCTTGTCCTGGCGCCTCTCTTAGATACCTTAGTATCCTCTCCACCATGTTCCAATGGTGCATCTTGGGAGCTTGCATATGCTGGCTCACTTGGTTGACTGCAAAGCACACATCAGGTCTTGTGATAGTGAGATATATCAGCTTCCCCACCATTCTTCTATAGTGCTTTACATCTCCATATGCCTTGTCTTCAATCTCCCCCTCACGCATCACCTTGTATCCATTCTTCTAGTGGTGTTTTAGCAGCTCTTCCACCAAGATCACCAGCTTCTTTTAACAAATCCAGAGTGTATTTTCTTTGAGACAGGAACAACCCTTCCTTGGATCTGCAAATCTCAATCCCTAGGAAATACTTGAGCTCTCCCAAGTCCTTGATGTCAAAGGTTGCTTTAAGAAATGCTTTGGTTGAGTTGATTCCCTCTTTGTCACTGCCTGTGATGATGATATCATCCACATAAATGAGAATAGCAATGATCCCTTGCTTGCTGGTCAGAGTAAACAGAGTGTGATCAGCTTCAGATTTCACAAAGCCTCTTCCATTCAGTGTTGAGCTTAGCTTGTGATACCAGGCTCTTGGGGATTGCTTTAGACCATATATTGCTTTCCTCAGCCTCAATACATTGCCAGGTTTAACCATGCTTTCCATTCCAGGTGGTGGGCGCATGTAGACTTCATCTTCTAGTTCTCCTTGTAAGAATGCATTCTTGACATCCATTTGCCAAAGATCCCATTCCAAATTCACAGCAAGAGAGAGCAAGACCCTTATAGTATGTAACTTTGCCACTGGAGCAAATGTTTCCAGATAATCCTCACCATACACTTGAGTGTAGCCTCTTGCCACTAGCCTGGTCTTCTTCCTTTCAGGTTTCCCATTAGCTAGGTACTTAATTGTGAACAGAAGCATGCTGGTCACTGCCTTCTTGCCTTTGGGAAGCTCACTTTCAAAATAGGTTCCATTCTTTTCCATAGCCCCCATCTCATCTTCTACTGAATCTCTCCATTCCTTGATTGCCATAGCCTCCTCATATGACCTTGGTATGTAAGCCTCATCCAGATTGGTGATGAACACTTGATGATCCATAGGATATTGAGCTAGGGAGCATGTTGCTTGGGTTGGATGAGCAACTGCGTGGCTGTTGAAATACACTCTTGTCTTGCTCCAGTTTGATGGTGGATTCCTGACCCTTGTGCTTCTCCTAAGCGGCTGGACTTCTTCTATACTGTCAACTCCATCAGGTACAGCCTCTTGCTCTTGTGCTGATGGTACACCTTGGTTGTTTTCATCCTGATCATGAACCTCTTGCGCTTGATCAGTGTGTGTTGCTTCTTCTTGAACCTCCTGACCAGTATGAGAGTCCTCTTGATTCCCCCCTTCAGGATTAGGATGAATAACTTGTTCACCCTCAATAATCACTGGTGCTGTTTCTTGTACTTCAGGTATCCTCTCAATAGGTACACTAATGCCAAGACTCTCCATTACTCTTCTGAGACTATCAGCTCTATCTGAAGTAGGTTGGGATAGATTCTCCAAATCTTCCCAATTCTTCCCATCATAGTAACTCCTAGACTCCATGAACTTGACATCTCGTGAGATTAAGACCCTCCTGGTCTCTGGTACATAACACTTGTAGCCTTTCTGGTGAGGAGAATACCCAATGAACACTGCCTTTGTGCTTCTTGCATCAAGCTTGTTCCTCTGCCCTCCTGGTACCAGTACAAAGCAGATACATCCAAACACCCGCATGTGATCCAGAGATGGCTTGCTCTTGTTGAGAACTTCATAAGGAGAGATGTCATTGAGAACTCTAGTTGGGGTTCTGTTGATCAGATGACAAGCAGAAACCACAGCATCACTCCAGAACCGCTTTGGAACACTCATGTGGAACATCATTGATCTAGCCACCTCCATAAGATGCCTGTTCTTCCTCTCAGCAACTCCATTTTGCTGAGGAGTATAAGGACAGCTGGTCTGATGAATAATCCCTTGTTGAGATAAAAATTGCTTGAAAGCTCCACTTGTGTACTCTCCACCATTATCTGACCTGAGAATCTTCACCTTAGCACTGAAGTGGTTGGTGACATGGGAATGATAATTCTTGAAAGCTTCCAAGACTCTGTCCTTAGACTGGATCAGTGTTACCCAAGTGTACTTGGACTTCTCATCAATGAAGGTAACAAAGTACTTGTGATTCTCTCTGGACATACAAGGTGCAGTCCACACATCAGAGTGAACCAGGTCAAAACACTTCTCATAAATCGTGTTGGACCTTGGGAATACTGTCTTGCAATGCTTCCCCAAGATGCATGCTTCACACTCATCATTTTTAAACACCACTCCAGGAAGCATCAGATTGAGTGCTCTAGTGTGCGGATGCCCCAATCTAGCATGCCATATAGTGCTCTCAACCCCAGCAGATGTACTGACCAAGCAACATGAGGAAGATTCAGCTAGTTGAGTCTTTTGGAGATGATACAGCTCCTGATGGCTGTGGCCTCTTCCAATAACCTGCCCTGTCTTTAAATCTTGAAACTCAACCTCATCTGGTCTGAAGACAACCTGACAACTCAGATCAACAGTAGCTCTCCTCACAGATAACAGGTTAGATGTAAACTTAGGCATATATAAGGCAGTTGATTCCCTATCAAACAACCTAAGGTTCCCTATCCCTTCTATCTTCACCTTATCACCATTAGCTATCAGAACATTTCCAGTAGCAGGCTGGATATCACTAATCAAGTTCCTATCACTAATCATGTGATGACTAGCTCCTGAATCTATAATAATGGGTTTAGAGCCAGGAGATGATATACCAGCCTTCTTGGATGAGATAAGGGATTGGGCAGCTTTGATAAAGAGATCAAAGTCTCTCCTGGTTGCTGGACCATCAGGGTTGGTTGCGCCAGTATCACTTCTCCACCCTTCTTCTTTAGTGGGATCACTGCTGAGAGCTGAGTACATGGTTCTTCCTTGAATCACTGAATGCTCAAACTCCTTGAGCTCATATCCAGCTGGTTGACTTCTAAGAACACCAGCTTCTCCTAAGTCTGGTACCTTTCCTTCTCTAAGGAAATAATTTATCAGGTTCTTGTAGGTTGAATCCAGGTGCAGCAGTAAGCTCAGAAACTTGTCCTGCTCATAAACAACTTGAAGACACTCCCTAAACTTCCATAGCCAGTCTGAAGAGTCTCCCACAGGTTCCTGGCGGTTTGAATGTGAGAGTGTGCCTTCAAGATTGGTGTAGACAGAGAGTTGTGTATGATTCCAAGTGTTTGCTGATCTTCTTGAACCCACTTGTGGTCACGCTTCAGGTGTGTGAACTTAATCTCCTCTTGAGTCATCTTCTTTGAAGTTCCAGCCTTCATGATGTGGCTGTCCCAAAGTCCATGACTCCCCAAGGTGAATCTGGCCACTCTTGACCATATCAAATAATTAGACCCCTCTAGGGTTACTGAAATAGAAATCTCTGATTTTTCCATCATGAGTAGCTGGATAACATCAAGAACAGCTAGTATCCAGTGGAAAGACTTCAAAGGAATTATCAGAGTGAGAAAAGAAATTTAAAGAAGAATTGGATGAACTTTGCTATTTTTGGCAAAATCTGGATAAGAGAATGAAGAACACACCAAGAACAGTATGAACTTTGCCAAAAATAGAAATAAAAACACAGAGATTTGCGGAAGAAAGAAAGGTTTCAAGAGCTTGTTGCTCTGATACCATGTGAGAATTGATAGATAAGAGAATCAAAGAGATATGTTGCTGGAGAATTGAAGAACAATGAGAGAAAGAGAGAGTTTGTGTGTGACGATTTTGAGAGAGAGAGAAGGAGAGAAAGTAATTCCTTGATTCATTTAGGCCTCAGCCATGTTACATAAATAGACATACAAGAGTTAGCAATGTGACAAAGAGAATAATAAACAAATGGAGACAGCATCAGACCAAGTCACTCTCGCCTGCCCATGGATAGTGACAGCTCCTCTTTCTCTTTCATGCTTCACACAACATGTGATCTTCTTGTGTCCTGATTGCCAACGGTCCTCTCCCACTTGTTTACTATATTCCAGACCTTATGGAGAGGATGGCGAGATATTTGAATCATCCTTGCCTTGCAAGGCACTCTTATATGAATCAAACTCCCTCCTTAACTTATCTCCACAACTCTGGTCGCCTATGTCTCATCCCTTGATCTTTATGCCTTCATGTCAACAAAGAACA
>NW_026617564.1:0-16557 GCF_000801105.2 Raphanus sativus
CTATCTCGAATCCTTGATCAAAACTGAGTTATTTTCTTTGATATATTAATTGTTACTTATGAGTATTTGTAAATTATTTACAATTATTTAAAAACTAATTAATAAATATTAATCTATTATAAGTGAACATGAAATTTTATTTTGTTTAATTTACTAAAAACATTGAAATTTATTTTAAATGAAATATTTATGCATATTATACAGATGAAGAATAAAGAAAACATGAACAATTTGATATAGAAACATTGTATATTTCTCATGATAGCAAAAATGTCTTCTCTAGACAAATAACAGGTAGTAGCAAACCAAACAGCTGATTTTTGTAATACTTATCTTGTACTTGCAAGTATCTAAATTTTACTTGTTTAATACTTGATTTGACAAGGATGAGTACTTGAAAAATCAAGACACATACGAAAAAAATAACAAATATAAGACGATTAACGAATATTTGTGTCCAACCTTAATTCCAAGTAAAAGGAAATACAAGTATTATGAACAAATAACAAACATTTAATAAAATATGTAACAAGTAGTAATTAACGGACAAGTAACGAGTCAAGTATTAAACTTATTACTACCCTTGTTAACGCTGATTATTTAATTTTTTGAGAGGGGTACGAGAAAAATAACAACGAATTTAAAGCGAGTAAGAATTAATGATGCCCAACCATAAAGTAATGTGGTTAGCTACAATGAGTTTGTCTTAGAGATCATAAGTTAAATTGTTAAAAAGTTAAAAGTGTTTATGGAAGGGTCATACTTTATAAACAAGAATACAATTACATAATTGTTTTGTTCAATGAACAGACCCGGTTCAAAAGGGAAACTAAGGAAGCATGGGTTTCCGGCCCGAAAATATATAAACTAAGTTAGGTCATTTTTTCCATAAATCTCTTTAGTCTAATGGTGTAAATCAACAATCTATTATCTCAGCAGCTTGAGTTCGACTACCATTCATGCCAATTTCAGCTTTTTTCTCAGTTAGTTTGTGCTCTTTTAAAAGTCTGGACTGCCGCTGCCTATGAAGACATAAGACTATCTAAAATAGAGGAGGGGTTATTGGGAGAGGAATTTGTATAGAGTTTGTGAATTTTAAGAGTTGATTGATTTTAAAAGTTATGTGGATTGTGAAAATGTATATACATTGACTTATAGAATTTGATCATGATTTTCTTAGATTTGTAGCTTTTCATTAACTTGGATTACCAAAAGAGGTTTCATTAAAGAGACACACTTGTTATATAAAGAATAATAAAAAAAAAATATTTTTTAAAAAAATATTTCGAATTATAGTTTTCAAATTCTAACATTTTTATAAAAAATTTGTTTTTTTTTAATTTTCTTTTTGAAATTTGAAAATGATTTTCCAAACTATTATAAACTTTTTATTTAAAGTTTTTATATATATAAATTTAATTATATATTAAAAATGATAAACATTATAAATATAAATTATGTTTTCAAAAGTGTAATGGTATACAAAATGTAATGAATTATAGATTTGGACATAATTTGGTAAAAGTTGCACATGGATTTTGAAAATCACGTGGATACATATGATATTTTGAAAGTTGAGTCTCATGAATAAAAATGAATAGAATTCATGTCCCAATAACAATAGATTTAGTTAGAATTAGAGAATCTATAATAACAAAACTTTTTGAATAACAATGGATTTGAATGGATTTTGAAAATTCTTAAACCAATAACAATGGATTCTATTAAGATTTATGAAATCCAAGAACCAATAACAAAGGAATCTCAAAATTTCCAAAATTCATGAAAATTCATCTCCCAATAACCCCCCTAATTTAATTATTGAGTTGAATTTGCTCCAATGGTTTACTCTGTATCCACTATATTATAGAGTAACTCTATTATAGGGTAATTTTATTATATAATAAATTACTAGAGAAAATCCAAATACTTTTTTTATAAATTATATCGGCTGATCCGGTCGGTCCCGGAAGAAACTCACTTAGTACTATAGAGTGGACTAACTAGCACACTGCTTGATCCGAGTCTGGAATATCTTTCAAATAATACCAAGGAATGAACCGATCATCTATTACGATCCACCATCTAAACCACTTAGGTCAAAGCCTAAATCCAAATTGACCAAATAATGATAATTTAATTTTTTTAGAAAATCGAACCCATAACTGATATGGGGGTACGCACCAAATCCCAAAATCCCAAAAGATTGACAGACTACCACCAATCGGTTCAAATACTTTATTTTTAGAGTGAAATTTTATAGAGCACCACCATTGGCGTTACGTGCTACCCAAGAACCTCTAACTCTATGAGAAAAGTAATACATGGTTATGACCTTCAAGAACTCAAATGCCCCATCTCGCAAGCAACAAACCTTATTTCACCACGGTGACATCATTAATGCAGTGTACGTCTTAATGTACGAAAGGCCGACTAATAAGAGGATGAGATATCGTGACGGCATTGGCCCCAACCTCATATCCCCTGTGTTCTAATAATCAAGACCTTAATAAATTTATATATATTTAAAATCAAATATATACTAAAATATTTGATGACAAAAAATATATTTAAAATAGACTGAATAATATCTATAACACTATATGTATATTTTTTAAAGAAATGTATAAAATATTTCATATAATTTTTTAAAAATTAGTAAACACCTTTATAATATAAATTTGAAGGACTAAAGACAAGAATGCATCCAATTGACTCTCTTTTCTATTTTACTAGAATATTTTTGTTTCACTTGGGAATAATTTTTGCTTTTAGTTTTTTGCCTGTTTTATGAAATTCAAGGTCTTTAGTTGGCTAATAGTTATTTTTTTTTTTGTCGGCCATTTTACAGACTCATGTGGACTCTGTAAACCAAACTGGGTGCTCTGTATCCATATGGACAGTAAACGACGTTTGTTGCCTCACACTGCGTGCTAAGCTATCCGCCTTTTTGTTCTGCGTCCGTGGTATATGGATAATCTCTGAGCTGTTGAAACTTCTCTTCAGACTCTTGATGTCTTCTAAGTAACTCGCAAACGCCGGCCATTCTTCTGGTTCCGAAACCATCTTCACCAATTGAGAACAATCCGTTGCAAATGTAACGTTATATTGCCGTAAATTCCTCATGCACTCCATCGCCCAAATAAGGGCTTCAACTTCGGCATGTAATGGAGATTGACTAGCCCTCGTATTCCTAGCTCCCAGTAAACCTTCATAACCCTCCAAAGTACTGTACCATCCGTGTCCTGAAAAAGTATCCTCTGCTTTCCATGATCCATCCGTGAAGCACCATCGTCCCGCTCTAGTCGGTAGTACTGCTCCAGTCGTTTCTGTAACCTGATTCTGGGGCTGAGCAATCTCCTGTTGAGCTTCCTTCCAGAGCAAAGATTCAGTCATAGCTCGGCGGAGAGTCTCTTGTGGGTCCGTGTCCAAATTACTAAATACCTTACTATTCCGTCCTTTCCATAAATACCAAAGTATCCACGCATAATGGTGCTCCTCTAATGTTGGTTTAACCCTCCAAAATAAATAATCCATATTCACAAATAAAGATTGTCCTGGAAAGTGATCTGGATGCGTTGGGATCGTTGATAGTGCCCACACCTGGATTGCCGGTGGGCATTCAAAGAAAACATGATTTATAGACTCTTCTTCTGCTCCACATCTGTCACATCGTATATCTCCTTTAATACCCCTTGCCTTTAGACTTTTCTTCACTGCAATACATCCCGATAAAACTTGCCATAGAAAGTGCTTCATCTTGGGCGGACAGCGCACTTTCCAACAATTAGCTTTAAGAGCAGTTACCGTAGGTCCGAATTCTACCGTCCCTCTTTCTATATCAGGATATGTTCGCTCCACTTGGTATCCTGATTTTACCGTATATTTGCCATTTTTTGTAAAGTGCCAGCCATCTCGATCATTATTTGGTATCCTACTTAAAGGTATACTCTCTACAATTTTAACATCCTCGGGTTCCATTATCTCCTGAAGAGTATGTGATTTCCAAGTTCGCGTTGTTTCATCAATGAGGGAATCAACCATAAGATCCGGTAAGAGAACATTTTGTTTTTTATTTGCTGGTCTCGGGCGAGTGGTTGGGAGCCAGGGATCATGCCATACTGATATGGATGTCCCTGATCCCACCCTTTTGATTAGTCCTTTGCTAACCAGAGATCTAGCAGAGATTATACTACGCCACCCATAGGAGGACGCGTACGATCTGATCGGTTCCAGGGGTGAAGCGTTCCTGAAATATCGACCTTTAAAGACACGAGCAAATAGAGTGTTTGGATTCTCTATTAATCTACATAGCTGCTTACCAAGCATAGCTGTATTAAAATCCGTAAAATCCCGAAAACCTAATCCTCCATCCTCCTTATGTACACAAACCTTATCCCATGATTTCCAATGGAGTCCTTTTGTATTCCCACTGGGACTCCACCAGAATTGTGCTACCGCACTTGTAAGCTTTTTCGCCACTGTTTTTGGTATTCTGTAACAGGACATAATATGATTGGGTAGAGCCGTTGCCACCGATTTTATTATTACCTCCTTTCCTCCTTTGGAAAAGAACCTAAAAGTCCATCCATTGATCTTGTTATTCAATCTTTCCTGAACGAAACGAAATACTTGTACCTTTGAGCCACCCAGACTCTCTGGGATGCCCAAATAGTTTCCCATTCCTCCTAAGTTTTGAATTCCCATGAGATCCCGGAGCGCTTGGCAAGTATCATCATCAATCGTGTGACCAAATTGAATTGACGATTTTTGGAAGTTAATCTGCTGACCCGAAACTATTTCGTATTCTTTAAGAATGTCCAAAATAGTCTCGCACTCCTCCTTCTGTGCTTTACAGAAGAATGTCCAAAATAGTTATTAGACAAATAAATACTTGCTTTTATTTTTTTAAACTTAATTTAATAGTCAAAGATGTACTATAACATTATATGTATATATTTTTAAAGAAACGTATAAAATATTTCATATAATTTTTTAAAAATTAGTAAACCCCTTTATAATATAAATTTGAAGGAGAAGAATGCATCCAATTGACTATATTTTTCTATTTTACTCGAATATTTTTATTGCACTTAGGAATAATTTTCTTGCATTTAGATTTTTTCCTGTTTTATGAAATTCAAGGTCTTTAACTGGCTAATAGTTATTAGACAAATAAAAAATTTCTTTTACTTTTTAACTTAATTTAATAGTCAAAAGATATAATAAGTTAATATCAAAACTTTATTGTCATGAAATACATGAATACACTATTATTATCAAATTAATTAAAATTTATTATTATTTATATCAATAACCTTTTGACCAATTTTTCTTGTAAATATTTCTCTAATCACAACGCGCACGCTCGGGCGCGCACACACACACACATATATATATATATAACAGAAATAATATATAAATCTGATATTAATATCCACAAAAGAAATCTTCTCACTAAAATCATAAGCTTCTCTAAATAAAAAAATGTAAATATTACATACTTGTTATTCATTACTAATTATATTAATTTAATGGTTTTCATGTTTGACTATCATAATATGAGTGTATTTCAAATAAATATATATAAATTTTTTATATTTTTATTTTATTTATATATTATTAACAAGTTATAAATATCGCAGAACATATTTATGTTTCAATGGTTACAAACTCGTATAAGTTGCTTAATAACATTTGAAATCTTGCTTTTGTAAAACTCCATGTATGCATTAATATACGTTGCATGTTTATATTTCAGTTACAAAAAGAAAAAAATCCATCCACAACTAGTGAAATTTGAAGTGTTATTTTATTCTTTTTAGAAATTTAATTTTTATATTTATATTTTAGTCATATTCTCGTAATTCTTTGTATAATAGTTTTTTAAATGATTAATTTGAAATTTTAATAATTGTATTATAATAGTTGGACCACACATGTATCAGTATGTCATATTGATGTTTTATATCAATAGTAGATTCTGACCCCCGCTTAAAAAGGTGAGTATATTTTTTGTTTTACGTTCTTTTAAAAATTTAATTTTTATATTTGTGTATTTTAAGTCATATTTGTATTTTTTTGTATAGTATTTCTCTTAAGTAAGTAATAAAAAGTTTTAATAATTGTATTAAAATAGTTGGACCACACCTATATCAATAGGTCATGTTTTTGTTTCAATAATATTGATTTTTGCAATGGTTTTAATAGTATTTACCAATATTTTTGTATTTGATCCAGATACGCAGTCGAACCGGTAAATCCGGTGATCCGTATGTAATATGGTTTAGATTTAACTAAAATTTGATATTTAAAAACCAGATAAACTCGTAAAAATCCTAAAGCTCATTATTAACTCGCGATCCGACACTTGTTAACCTGAAAAAATTCCATATAAATATGATTATATTTATTTTAAAATGATTCAACTTTAAATATTTTTTAATAGTACATAATTTGAATAAACTATATGATTTGTGATTCTTTAAATTTTGATAATGCTTTTACTATATCTTTTAAATTTAATAAAGAAAGTGGTGATCAAAATTAGAAGCGTGGCTTAGGACCCACATTTTTTTGGGGTGAAATTATCATATATATTTTCTCGTTTAACTTCATCCATTTATAATTGGGATCTCTATTTTATTTTATTTTTAACGTGGCTTATTATTGTTTAGTAAATCAAATATAAATTCCATATTTTATTTTGTTTTGTTTTGGCCTCGAAATTATTTGAAATGGTTGTAACCGATACAACAATGATCTAGTTTTTTTTTTTTCATCAAATATACAGATTCATATTGACTCTGTATACCAAACTGGTAGTTCGGCATCCATATGAATGACAAAAGACGATTGTTGTCTGGCACTGCGTGCTAAACGATCCGTCCTTGATTTCCCGTCCTTGGGATACAACAATGATCTAGTGGATTCCTATTATTATGGAACTGAAGTGGCGGTAACAAAATATATAGAATATAAATGAAAACTTTTAAATGTAATTAGATATCTTTGTATTGGACTCAACTATTATCAATTGAACTAGGCATGCGCATTCAGGTCGTCGGGTTGGGTTGGGTTCGGGTCGGATCCTTTCGGGTCCGGATCTTTCGAGTCTAGGAGTTTAAGACCCGATCGGGTAATTTTAAATTTTTGGTTCCGGATTGGTTCGGATCGTACCGGGTCCAGGTCGGTTCGGGTCTTAGATAGTTGGACCCATTCGGATAATTAGAATTTATAGGTTCGGTTTCGGGTCGGGTTCGGTTCGGGTCTGGTTCGGATTCGACCTAAAAATACATAAAAATACAAAAGAATATCTGAAAATATTTATATATTCGAAAATATTCGAATTTTTTTTCAAAACTTGTGTTTTTATTATATTAAAATGTGTATATATATTAAACTAGACGAGATACAACAATAATTGGTTGTCTCCTAGTGGTTAACCTCCTTGTTATATAGACAAATAACCTATCTTCGACTCTCCCTCAACTCATTTTATTTAATTTACATTATTAATTCGGGTACCCGTCGGGTTTCGGGTTTGGATCGGGTCGGGTCCAAGATCCGCGGATCCTCTACTACAAGACCCGATAGTAGTGGTGGAAATTTTATCCGATATCCGAAGTGGCACCCGAACCCGACTCGAAAACCCGAACCGAAGTAGCAAAATACCCGAGGATATTAAATTAGGAGAGACTGGATATCCGAACCCGAACGAGTAATACCCGAACCCGAATGGATATCCGAAGATAACCGAACATATGTATATTTACCCTTATTTTTCTAGTTTACATCTCTCATTTTATTTAACCGATCCGAAATACCCGAACCCGACCCGAAGTACAGAAATACCCGAACGGGTTCTATATCCCTATACTGAAATACCCGAAAATCCGAAATACCCGACCCGAATTCGAACGGGTACCCGAACGCCCACCCCTACCTGATAGGGTAATTTGATCGGGTCGGTTTCTACCTAGACCGGGTTTTTTGGGTCGATTTTGGGTCGGGTCTTTGGATCCGGATAAAATGCTCAGGCCTAAGTTGGACATGTTTCTAATTTAATAGTATTGATGTCGTATTGATGTTTTAATAGAATCGGGTGGGCGTTCAGGTATCCATTCGGGTTCGGTTCGGGTCTATTCGGGTTTCGGGTTTCCGGAGTCAAAGATTTCAGCCCCATTCAGATATTTCTAAATTTTGGTCCGGGTTCGGTTCGGATCCTTGCGGGTTCGGTTCGGGTTCGGATAACTCATTTAAATTATTTTTACAGTTTTAAAAATTCATTATATACTTTAAACTTCACAAAATCTATAAACAAATAAATATTACATATAAATTTGAATAATATCTGTTGAATATTTGGAATGAGAATCAATATATATTTTAAATATTATTGGTGTTTTGAATATACTTTAACTATTTAGACATGTACTTTTGACTATTTGTATATATTTTTCAAGTATTTTGGACAATTTAAAAGTATCATATATTTTTTGGATGCTTTTTAATTAGTTATTTGGATGCTTTTTAAATCTAAAATTAGTTAATATATATAGGTATATTAATCTATTTCAGATATATTCGGATACCTTTCGATTCGGATCGGGTTCGGGTTCGGTTCTCTAAATACCAAAAATTTGAACCTGTTCGAATTTTTTATCAATTTGGGTTCAGATTTGGTACTACTTTTTCGGATCGGATTCGGTTCGGTTCTTCGGGTTCGGTCTTTTTGCTCAGCCCTAGAATAGATGGTAAAATATTATATGAACCCCAGAACATGGTCCGATCCGATCTACCAACCAAACAATGCAAAGCAAATTCTTGAATCTTGAGTAACCGAGCATAGTTATTTCGATCGATCCTTTGTATTGAACTAAATACAAATAGATGAAGACGAATATTTGCTCAAATGTTGGAACCAACACTCATTTTTCCCACTGACCTTTACAGTGATTTCTTCTATAAACTTTCTTTTTTTTAAAAGAACTTTTAGGACCCTCTTGAAGATATAACAAACACCGTTACCACAAAAAGAAAAAGAAAAATCATCTTTCATTTGCCTCTTTCTATCTCCCGAGTTTAGAAGAACAGAAAGAAAACTCTGTTCATTGCCGAAAAGAGATCATCTCTGGTGCACGGAAGAAAGCCTCCTTAGCCCTGAATCAAATGTATAACTAAAAGCAGATTAACAAACTGGTTTGAGTAAATAATAACCTATCATTTCAACAGGTATCAGCCACTAGAAGAACATAAAAACTTCGAATACATCATCATACCTCATCTTAAGCACAATCTGTAATCTCCTCGGTGAACTCTCCAAATATGTTAGGGCAATCATCCCATCTCCTCTCTTCTCGTGCTTCCCAATAACCACCTGTAAACTTGTAGCTTTCACTCTCCCCTTGTTGCTCGAACCATCTCGGCCTCCACCCGCTTTCCTGAATCTTCCGTGACTGCATAATCAAAAACATCAATAAAACGATTCAAGAAGAGAGAGAACCAGGAGTTCATCAACCAGGGAATCAATGTTGAGATACTCATTGTACCATTCTTTGCCTTCTCTCTAATCTCTGTTTCTCTTCGTTTGCCTTCTCATATTCACCCTTCTCCAGGTGCCGTTGATCTGGTCGGAGCCTAGAATCTGTCGGTGGTAGCTTCTCCTTAGCACCAAACGAAACACAATTTAAGTACACAAGAAACCCAAAGACCAAGTTCATAAATAAAACCGAAAGCAGCATGATGTGTAATATACCTCCAAACCAGGTGTCAATTCATTAAGAGTGATCGCGAACGATGTTAAGTTGTATCTAGTCACATTAGGTGGTGGCTTGGTCGATTTCCACAGCAACGAGGCGCTTGCTTTGTTGAGCGCATCACCAGCAACATAGTGAAGGCTATCATTCCATTTACCAAATACTGTTGCAGCCTTTTTCCCAGTTACATCTTCCACAACACCATTAACCTGATGTGGGTTTCTATCGAGAATCGATTGCTCTTTGAACTTAAGCGTACAAGAATATTGGCGATTCCCACGGATTTGCATTGTCCCATGGTGATCACAGTACAATTTACCAAGTAGAATATTGTATATAGTTGTTGTAACCTAAACAAAGATAAGCATAGAAATCAATCTCACGGTTAGAAATAAAATGTGGAAAAGGAAAGATATTATACACACTTTGCTCCACTGGAAAGTCTCTCCATCATCGAACTCAAGAGTCAAGACTCCAACGGGTTCAAGTTGAATCGATCTCCCCCAAAACTTCGACCTGAGGTTTGTGTCGCCCGAGAACTTCCACCCTTTACCTTCGCAATGGCAGGCGATTACTGTTGGATGGTGGCTGACCTATTATGAGAGCACGATATTATATTCCTTTATCTATATTTTTCAATTCTTGAGTGTCAGTTATATGAAAATTAACATGTTTATAAGTATAAAAAGATGCTCCTGAATCAGAGAACTCTGGACGAATCACCAATTTTACATTCATCTCATAAAATTCAGTTTAAGAAAGAGTGTGTGAGAGATTACCTTTTCAGAGAAGAAACGAATTCCCTTTTCAGGAAAGTCGGCTTCATAAGTTTCTCCCAGCAAAGGGTTAAAAGGTTTACAGTGCCGGCCTTCAGTGGAAGCATAACCAGAGACCGCAAACGCAGCAACATACAAGGCTCTAAGGAGACTGTTCCCCTGATGATGAACAACAATGTTAATTCGACAAGCTGAGAGGTAAACTCGAAACTAAAACATATGTACAGACCAGATATCATATCATCCAAGATTCGAAGGGATGCAGTATTCAAGATCTCAGTAATAGGTAATAAAAATAAGTACCGAAAACGTTTGCACTTCAAGAGGGAAGTAAATAGTACATAGGCACATAACAAGAAGCAAAATATTCAATTCAGAGTGTTTCTTTATATCACTTACGGATTTTCCGTATTCATATGCTTGGTCCAGGAGGTAAGAATACTCCAAGTCTTCAAAACACTTTTGGAGAGATGATATTGGTTCGTTGAAATAAACAGGAAGACAAACTCGCGAGAGATCCTTTCCAACGTTGTCCTTAATCATAGACCAGAGACTAACACCTTTCTCTTTCTCTGCTGGATCAGGAAGCCTTATTCGTCTCTTGAAATGCATGTCCCCGGAACCAACATCAGGTTCGCTAAAACATTCATTAGTGTCATGGAAGGAAGGCTCATCTTCCTCGGAGATATCCTCAAACACATCAGATGAAGCACTTGTACTGCATTCTAGAAACTAAACAATGTCAAGCAAAACAACACAATACAAGAAACTCCTGCAAATCCAGTGAAGCTATGTAGAACTACAAAAGAAGGGAGCACTAAGGAAGCAGATAATCGATTACCGTAACAGAAATTACTATTTCATTACGCGATTAAAGAGATCTTAGGCAGCATGTTTGGTCGACATGTAATGAACAGAAAAGCAATAAAGCAGCAGAAATTGTGTGTACCACTATATTTTCCACTTCTTAAGCTGGAATACTTATTATCTGGTAACTGGTAGACACTTTCATGGATCCCTGAGGCTTCAGCTTCAAGGTTAGCCATCTGTACAAAAAGAAACTCCCACTTTAGAATTGTCAGCATGAATATAACCGTATACAAGTGAAATAAAGCATCCTTAATAAATTTTAAAAGGTGGTGGGAGATAATTTTCAAAAAATTCAGTCATTATTACATGACAATCAAGTTTTTGATACATGTTACAGATTGCACGTTATGCCTTGGCACATATTTATGAAGTCCAGAAATCATCAGCTCAGTGGAAAACATATCCCGATGAAAGGCAAAAAGAGAATGTAAATCTGACATTGAAATAACCTTTCCAGTAACAAAATACATGACAAATGCAGCTACCATGGTTTGTGCATATGCATCAGGTGTTACCAAAGCAAATGCGTAAAGGGGCTATTGAATAGTCGAAACAATGTGCAAGACCGACATTTAAATAACTCAACCAAACAAAACTCAGTCTTAAAGGAAAAGCAAGTTTCAGCTTTACCTCTAGCTGCTTCAGTGCATTAAGTAACTTTGTCCGTTCTTCGTGCAGAAGTTTAATTTGTTCTTGAACTTCGGAGAACTCTGAATCCACGATCTCTTCACACTCTTTTACAAGATTCTCGTTTATTCCCTCTTCACGCAACCGTTCCTTTAGCCTCTCAGTAGATATGGATAAATCCTTTGGTGATACGAAGGAGAAATCGCCACTAAGTGACTGAAGAGGTAAGACACGTCTGGTAGATGCTAAAGCTTGTAACCATGCTGCTCTATCACTCCTTGAATCAGTCCTCAAATGAAGAGTCTTGGTTGCAGTAAATATATAAAACTTTTTGTTATCAGATTTGCTTTCCCGGTAAGATGAAACCTGCTGGAAAATAAAAAAGAATGTAATGATATCTCATACCTATCATATCAAAACTTTACGGAAAAAGGTAAACAACTAAACCTACTGGTCAAATGATCCATGGAATGTACCCTACACGTCAGTTATTGCGCTAAAGATAAGATGGCAAACAAACAAAGATAATTTGACGAAAGATGACACATTTCTACTACACTTGTTGCATTTTCTACGATAGAAACCAAATTTATAACGGATGGAAATTATGCAGATGAGTTAATGGTGTTCAAACGAATTGGGACCCTAGTCCTGCTGCAGTACTAGATTTGTAGTAGCACCACCAGCCAAAAAAAAAGTTTTTTTTTGTATTTTGGTCATTTGGTTTTGAACTTAGACACCAGATAAAACATGTTGTTTGTGGCCCACTACAGATAAGCAGCTTCAAAAAGGAGGCTCTCTTAAGCAGATAATGGAAATAAGAATTGAAATGCATAAAGACAAACAACAGAAGTACAAAGCAAAAGAGTAATGAAGAAAAAGAAGAAGAAGACCATATTTATTTGTGTCAGATTATCACATTTTCAAGTTCTAGTCTGTTTCACTAACAAACACCAACAACTAGAAATGGCCGTTCCAGTACTCATTCGGGGTTTTTCGGTTTTACCTAACAAACTGGAAAACCAATTTAATAAAATTTAACAAACAGTAAATAAAACTTAAACAATGTATTGACAAATACCAAAAAATAAACATGAAATTGAGTATTTAAATTACTCAATATTCATTTCCGCTACTAATTTTGATTTTTTTTTAATTATTATTGATCGAATTGGGATCGGATCTCAGATTATAAACCGCCAGGCCTAAACAACAAATCAAGATTTGAATCGCGAGAAGGCATATACCTTGAGATGAACAATGCCGATGGTTTTGTGGTGTTTCCTGCGGCCACCACCACGGCCACTACAGCTATACATTCTCGAGAGCCGATCAGTTGAATTATCCCCGATCAGCCTCACGTCGTCGGAAGGGGACAGCATATTCACATTCTCCGGGCGGCGGATCTTGGAGTAAGACAAGATACCGTCGCGGAGGAGGAACCACCTCGATCTCCACCCTTTCCCGTAGTTCGTCCACTTGTGGAGGATCCCGGCCACCGATCTCCCCGTTGACGGTAGATTCTGCCGATCGGATCCGCCGTTCTCCGTCGCCGCATCGGTCGATGGGAGACTCTTCGATCTGGTCAAAGGCATCGCCGATTCGGGAGGAATCAATCTCGCAGTTTTTTTTTTAACGGAATCGCGATACGAAGCGCATTGATTTATTAAGCTGATTGTTTGGGATCGGAGATAAGAGTGGTTAATCCGATTCTGGAAGTTGAGATTTTTTCCACAGAGAATTGAATGAGTGAGGGAGAGAGAGATTGCGTAGGATTTGGAAGAAACTTGACTAGGACTTTATATATGGTCTTTATCTTTATATGCGAATATACACTTTTGATTATGAAAATTTAATTTAACTATGGCTTTATTTAAATTATATAATTGTTGATGAAAATAATTTTGAAAAAAAATGGTGTAAGATTCGACAACTGTTTTTATATAGTTATAGTACTCACTTTCGATTATGATAGTATTTATATAGTTATGGTCATATATGCCGAATATACACTTTTGATTATGATAATTTAATTTAACTATGGTTTTATTTACATTATATAATTGTTAATGAAAAATAATTTGAGAAAATGGTGTAAGATTCGATCGACAACTGTTTTTATATGGTTATAGTACTCACTGCCGGCCAGTAGTTCGAAGGCCACTTTCTAGTTTAAAGTGGCATTCTGTTTGAAAAATGTGTAAAATATATTTTTATATATATAAAAAGAAAAGATAAATTATGTACTACACAAAACATGACAAAAAATAAATAGAAATACCAGAAAAAGGATAGTTACAATCAAAAATCTCCCAACACTAAGGCCATCCTTATCAAGAAAATTGTTAATGCAGTTTCCAAGTAGTTTATTAAAATAAATTTCAAAATTTTGAAAGACTTCCTAATTAGTGATCAATGCTATAATTTATGTCCACATTTTGAAAACTTTACTTGCAAATTTCTCAATATGGAAGTCCTGATTAGAATAAACTCACTTAACTTGTAGGAAAAGGATAATGATTTGGGCAACAACAGTCTTGTGAGATCCAATTTATCTTAGCCCTCATAATTAAAGCAATTGATTTGATATCACTTTTATATATTCTTCAATGTGGTGGCCCTTCTTATAGCGTAATCATTGTTAGTATCAATCACATGTCTAATCTTTTCTAATATCATTTGCGTAAAAATATTTTGGGTCTATAACTCGTTGGAAATAGGGTCAAGCTTTAATAAAAGTTGTAAACATATATTAATATCAGAGCAGACGCTCTCGCAAAAATTAAATTAACTCTCTTTCTAGGCATTTTTGTATCCCATTCTATGTTACTGGATTTTTTTTTTTTTTATTAACATGGAGGTTTTCCGGACTTATGGAATGGCCCAAACTAATCCCCAATGGGAAGTGCAGCCCACGGATAGACCCTTTCTCCGGGTATGCAAATGGACCCTAAAGCATAGGCCCATATCCGTGTTACCTCCAGCAGCGTTCAATTACTGAATATCTTGTTACACCTTCTATGAGGATTTTATCTTTTCTTAATATTCTTTTTTTTTTGTTCAACCTCTTTTCTTAATATTCAAAATTGAAATTCAAACGTTAGACAATGCAGGTATTAGTTAAACCATTTGTATAAACTACCAATTTATTAGTCTAAAGAAAAATACTACTAAACTCTTCAACCCCGGGTAAAACTTCTATACAGTTATGTCAGATCAATTTAGTGGTTACAAGACTAGAATTCGCAGATTTATTGATGTAAAAAATGGAAATGCTTAATGTTCAAAACAGAGCATCTTTTAACACATGTTTTATATATTATTTATGATTTCTTTTAGTTTCTGACATAAAGATTATAGTCACTAGTATGCCTCTTTAAGATGATCACACTTTTATTTCACTGATTTCAGTATATCTAGATAAATATCGTCATGGTCAATTTTTGGGTTGGAACGATTATAGATCGAGTTTGGTAAATATATATCGGACATTATTGCAATACTAAGTTATATGGATTTTCAATTTAAAACTAACTACTAGAAAGTGGATTGGCCCATATTATTTATATATTACTAAACATTTTCTTATAACTTCAGATGCAATTTTTTACTTCCTAATGGTATTTTCTTATATATTAACGATTGTTAGAAGTCTTGTGCTAGAGGCTATTACAAGCTGAAGTTGCACAAAACTGCCTCTTGATGACACAAGAAGTAAACACAGGAAACTAATATTTTGTGTTCTATTTAATTTCAGAATGACTCATGAATATGTATATGATTGGCAGGCACGACTTGAAGATATTATTTGGAGCCGAATCACAATGGAAATGATTTTTGAAGATATTTAGAAGATATAGTAGGATATATAAATATCGGTTTGATGATGATAAGTCGAGCAGAAATATTTCTACTTGTAATAGGAAAGTTGTTAGCTTTGCCAATTGGGTTTTGAAGTATTTATTTTTTCAAGCCCTTTTTCAAGAAAAAAAAGTATTTAAGTTTTCTTTTAGTGCAGGATCTCTAGACTACAAATAAATATTTAGAAGTGTTACAAAAAAAGGAAAATTATTTTTTTAGACAAAAAACAGGTGCATTGTTCTATTAGGCTAATCTAAAATTTGTATTATTTTTGCCTACAATATTTTTACCTATTTATAAAAAAAACTTAACATATAGTTTTAGAAACAAAAAAAATTAGGAAAAATAAGAAGAACATTGTAAATACATATACCAATGTCGAGGTATTTTTTTGGTTCTAAAAAATTGTTTAAATAAAAATTTCAGATTACGTTTTATGAACTATAGAATATAAATTCTACAAAGTGAAAAATAAAATTCACATTTTTATTAGATTATGATTATAATATATCATCCATATTTTCATTAAATCTACTAAAATTAGAACAAGTGGTCTACAGAAATAACAGTAATCTAAAAAAATTTAGAATACACATTCTATGCTTTTGCATATCATTCTAAAAAATGTAGAATCCACAATTTACACATTACTCAAAATCTAAAAA
>NW_026617565.1:0-16556 GCF_000801105.2 Raphanus sativus
CAATATCTTCATGATTCTTATCAAACCAGGATGAACCACGATCTAAGAAGCTTTATTTGGAACCACTAATCAGTGGATGGTGTAGCCATGACCAGAGACATTAGAGAGCTGAGTGAGTCTGATGAGGAAGTGCTGATTGAACCTGACTTAGAAGAGGAGCTTGAAGCTGATGAACCTGAACTGGACCTGAGAAGAGAAGAACCAGATGAGCTAGCTAGCTTGTGGAATGGACCAGTAACCAGATCAAGGCTGAGAGCACAAGAGGAGAGTCTCCTACACTTCATCAAAATCGTGGGAGATGGATCAGAAGGAGAGAACCAAGATAAACCAGCCTGTTGGTTTAATTTAATTGCAATGTAATTGGGCTGGGTTTATTTGGCTTTCATTGGTTTTCATTTAATTCAAACCAAAAGACAATTAGGATTAGTAAACCAATTTTAATTTGGATTAGGAGGGGATTTCGAAATTGCTAACCAAATTGGTTAGGTTAGACCTTGTTTTGTTTTAAAACTCACGGCAGCAGCCAAGAGAGAGACAACTTTGAATCTAATAATTTTACAGCAGCTTTGCTTGCTTTTGTCTCTTGCTTTCTCTGTTCAGCTTAAGAACATTGACCTCACTTAAAGGAAGGAATTCCTTGTGAATCCATCTTAGACAATACAGGGTGATTCTGTGTCTTTGAGTAGCAAAACAGCTTCTGAGCAATCCATAGCTCTTTAGCAAAGTTCATCATCAACATCTATCATCTATCCACAAGCCTTGAAGCAGATTGAGTCTTTGATTCTCTGTTTGCAAGGATTATCAAAGCATCTACCCACCTACAAGAGATCCAGGGAGAGACAGCCATTCCAGGGCTGCACCAAGTGGTATCAGAGCCTCTTGAAGGTTAGGGTTTGTGTTCTTAGTCTCAGATCTCGAAATCTATCAGTTAGAAAGCAGTATCTATGCCTGGACTTTCAAGAAATTATGAAGAGGAGTTCACAGTCCCATCTTTCTATGGGAAGATTGATACAGATGCATACTTAGACTGGGAAAAGAAGATGGAGTTTATTTTTGGCTGCAAATACTACACTGAAAAGAAGAAGGTTTGTCTAGCAGTTACTGGACTATGTGGAAGTGCATTCAGTTGGTGGCAGAGAGTTGCTCAGACTAGGAGATTCAACAGAATGCCACAGATTACTTCTTGGATTGAGATGAAAACCTTAATGAAGAAGAGGTTTGTGTCACAGTGGAAACTTCCTGAACTAAAGCCAGAAGCAGCACTAAAGCTTACTACTTTAGATCAGCTTGCCTGTTGGTCTAAATTACCATCAAAACCTGCTGAGAGAAGATCTGTTGTTCCTGATCTATCACTGAAACAAGAGGAGGAGAAGCTGCAAACTTCTATATTAGCTTCACCAATAAAACAGATTGAGGAGAGTCATGAAACTGAATCAGAACCACCAACTCTTTGTCTAAAGCTAGAGGAGGAAGTACAAGTTGTAGAAGCTGAGTGTAGCCACGTCCCTGATCAAACAAAACAAGAAGAAGAAGTTTCTAAAGGGTCATCTAAAGCTCTTGAATTGGTGTTTTCTACTGCTGGGCAAGGTGATAGTTTTAAGAGTTTATCTTGTGAGTTTCTGATCATACCTATCATATGTCTTCAGCTCAACTTAGTGGAGCATCTGGTGGTTGTTAAGGGCCTGCAACAAGTTGTTTTTGAACCAGGAGGAAGCTTGTGTGTGTTGAGATGAGGTGATGATATTCATGAGATAGAGAAGAGTTTAACATGGGAAGGAGAAGAGGAGAAAGAGTGCAAGTTACTATTTGGGGAGTACTATTACAGTAACTTTAAGTTACTGTGGTAAAAGAGAAGTTACTGAGGTAAATAAGTAAATGGAGAAGAGGAGAGGTGAAGTGATCTCGGATACTCTTAACCAAGGAGAAGGTTAAGAGAAGAAGAAGCTTGTGACCGTTTGAAGATAAGGTATTGGCGCGCCTTGACAGGCTGGCTAAGGCTGGAAAGGCAAAGAGCATCTAGTCAAGATGCCAAAGCATGTGAAGCATATGGACCAAGTATTCAAATCAGGCGCCTACTCTCCTTGACTCTACATGCTTAGAATAGTATCTTGACCTCCTTATCTTGCGCAAACCCTTGTTATCTCTAGACTATATATTTGTAATCATCCCTCATTAATAAACTAAGCAAGTTATGTCTCTCTCTATCTAGTCTTGGTTACTATTACATCTGAGAATCATTTCTAGACTTTTTACTCTCTTAATCTCTCTTTAATCCTCATTTACACTCAGATTACACAAAATAATATGGTATCAGAGCCAGGTTGAAGACAATCTGAGTTCGCGTGAACTCTTTGGTGATTCCTTAGTGAAGATCCAAAGAGAAACTTGGTGTTCTTGGTGTTCTTGGTGTTCTTGCGGCTGTTCTTCAAAGTTCTTCTCTTTCCGGGTTGAGTGAAGCTTTTCAAGCTTGTTAAAGCTTGAGGAGTGTGTTGTCTACGTTCGTGGTGTGAAGACTCAAGCTCTAGATCGTGTCCAGCCAGTTCAAGTTAAGTTTACTCGGTTCAAGATTGATATCTTTGAAGGAGATAGAATCGGGTAGCTAGGTGTGGAAAGGTGTTTGCTTTAGTCTTTGCGGTTCAAGTTGATATCTTTAGCAAGATAGAAACTTGTTTGTGGGTTGAGGAAACTTTGTGTGTGAAGAGTTGAAGTACTAGGGTCGTGTGTTTGTTAAGACATGGAAGGAAGTATGCATATGAAAGTTGCTGTTGTGTTCAAGGGAACCAACTATCTTGTGTGGTCTCGGATGGTGAGAACCACAGTGGGTTGCAAGGGTTTATGGAGTCACATCACCAAGGGTGAAGCTCCAAAGCTCGGAGAGTTGAAGAGAGACAAGGAGGAAGTCTCAAGTGATGATGTAGAGAAGTGGGAGCAAGAAGATATGCTTGTGATGTCTGTCCTGCACGCTTCATTGGAACCATCCATCTTGGATGCTTATAGCTACTGTGAGTCGGCTAAGGAGCTATGGGATACCTTGAAAAAGGTTTATGGAAACACTTCAAACCTCAGTAGAGTCTTTGAAGTGAAGCAAGCGATCAATAGTCTTGCACAAGAAGACATGGAGTTCACTAAGCATCTCGGAAGGTTTAGGTCTCTATGGTCAGAGTTAGAGATGCTAAGACCGACCACTACTGATGCTGAGGAGCTTAACAAGAGAAGGGAACAAGACAAGGTCTTTGGTCTGTTGTTGACACTGAATCCAGCATACAATGGTCTCATTCAGCACATGTTGAGAGATGATGATCTCCCGGACTTGGAAGAAGTGTGCTCTCGGATTCAAAAGGAACAGGGCTCCATTGGCTTATTTGGAAGAAAGGGAGAGCTATCATTGGCTAATCAAGCATCTCAAGCTGAACATGGTGAAGGTCCGCAAGCTAATAAAGCCATACAAGGCAAGTATGAGAAGTTCAATGGGAATTGTGACCATTGTAAGAAGCATGGCCACAAGAAGAGTAGCTGCTGGATTCTTCATCCCCATTTGAAGCCAGCTAAGTTCATGAAGGACCGGGAGGCAAGAGCTCATATGTCAGAGTGTGCAAGTGGAGGATCAAGTGGAGCTGGTACTAGCAAGAGTCAAGAGGTGACAATGAGTGATACTGGTGATGGGAAGTCTCTAGTAGCCTATTCTGGTGCACCTACCATCCGCAACAACTCTGATCAGGATTACATCAAGAGATCCGACCTTGATGCCCTCATAAAACTCTTCAAGGAGAATGGTAACTCTGGTAACTACTTTGGGTATTCATTTGGTGCTAGGATGATAGATAATCCTGTGAATGTGGACAGCATTGATAGCATGGTTGATAGGTTGAAAGATATGCATAAGGTTTCTAGTATTGCTAGTCTTGCTAGGACTGATCATGCTCATCATTTCAAACCATCTAGCATTCTTGCTCTCATTGCTAAGTCTCATGCATCAAAACCATTGATAGTTGATTCTGGTGCATCTCATCACATGATAAGTGACACTAGGTTGATTAGAGACATTCTTCCTCATGATGGTCATGTAATGATTGCGAATGGTGATAGGATTCCTATTAGAGGAATAGGAAGTCTTAAACTGTTTGATAAGGAGTCTAAAGCTCTTTATATGCCTGATTTTGCTTCAAATTTGTTATCAGTTAAAAGGTGTGCAACTGATTTGCAATGTAATGTTATCTTTAGTCCTGATGATGTGAAGTTTCAGGATATTAAAAGCAGCAAGTTGATTGGGAAAGGAGTGACCAAAGGAGAACTATACTTACTTGAAGATCTTGCTCCTATTTCAAGCTTTAGCTGTTCTTTTACTTCAACTTCTGCTACTAGTTTAAGCAAAGATGCATTGTGGCATGCTAGACTAGGACACCCTCATAATAAGGCTTTTAAACTGATGTTGCCAGGTGTTTCTTTTGAGAATAATGATTGTGAGGCTTGTATTTTAGGCAAGCATTGTAAAACTGTTTTTCCAAACTCTTCTACTGTCTATGAGAACTGCTTTGATCTTATTCACTCTGATGTTTGGACTGCTCCTTGCTTGTCTAGAGATTCTCATAAGTATTATGTCTCTTTTATTGATGAAAAATCCAAATACACCTGGCTAACACTCATTCCAACCAAAGATAGGGTGCTTGATGCATTTAGAAATTTTCAAGCTTATGTGACTAACCAATATCATGCCAAGATTAAAATTCTCAGGTCTGATAATGGTGGGGAGTACACTGGAAATGCTTTCAAGCAACACCTCGCCTCTCATGGAATCTTGCAACAAACGAGCTGTCCATACACACCACAACAGAATGGTGTGGCTGAAAGGAAGAACCGGCACCTTATGGAGGTGGCAAGGACATTGATGCTTCAGTCTAAGGTTCCTAAGAGATTTTGGAGTGATGCTGTGGTCACAGCATGCTATCTGATCAACCGAACTCCTACACTAGTCTTGAAAGGGCAGGCTCCATTTGAGGTATTGAACAACTACAAACCTTCCTTGGAGCATATGAGAGTGTTTGGATGTTTGTGCTATGTGATGGTGCCTAGTGAGATGAGAAACAAGCTGGAAGCAAGAAGTAAGAAGGCAATGTTTGTGGGATATTCCCACACACAAAAGGGGTACAAATGCTATGATCCTGACACAAGAAGAGTGTTAGTATCAAGAGAAGTGAAGTTCATAGAAGAAAGAGGTTATTATGAGGAGCAGAATCAGGAGGATTTGAAGGATCTTACCTCAGATAGAGCTTCTACATTGAGGACCATCTTAGAGAGGCTTGGAATCAATATGACCCAGGATCAGTCTCGGGTAACTACAGCAAGAACACCACCAAGAGGTCAAGAAGTGGATCAGGAACCCACCAACCTTGATCATGTGGGGGGAGAGAGTTCAAGTGGAGAAGAGAGCTCGGGTGGTTCTCATGATCAAGGTGTGGTAGCTAGTGATGGAGCTGAAGAAAGTCAGCCAACAGCTAGTGAAGAAAGTGGAGAAGTATCTGAACCAATGGTGCAAGACAGTGTACAAGAACAAGAGCAAGCCGAGCCAGAAGTACAAAGTGATCCAGCACCAGTCTTGAGAAGGAGCACAAGAGTTAAGAGGGATGCTTCCAACTGGGTAAACACGAGAGTGTACTACAATGCCCAGGCTGTGGAGCATCCTTCTCAAGCTGTGTGTTCCTTTGCTCAGTATCCAGAAGAGCATTGTGCCTTTCAAGTGAGCTTGGATGAGAGTTATGTTCCAAGAAGCTATGAGGAAGCAATGCTTATACAAGAGTGGAGAGACTCAGTCAATGCTGAGGCAGATGCTATGATCAAGAATGATACATGGTATGAGAGTGCTTTGCCAAAGGGAAAGAGAGCTGTGTCCAGTAGGTGGATCTTTACTATCAAGTATCTACCAAATGGGAAGATAGATAGGCGCAAGACAAGACTGGTGGCAAGAGGGTTCACTCAAACATATGGAGAGGACTACATTGATACATTTGCACCAGTGGCCAAGCTTCATACCATCCGAGTTGTCTTATCATTGGCAGTGAACCTTGAGTGGGATCTTTGGCAAATGGATGTCAAGAATGCCTTTCTACAAGGAGAGCTCGAGGATGAAGTGTATATGTTGCCACCACCTGGTCTTGAGCATCTAGTAAAGAAGGGAAATGTCTTGAGACTAAAGAAAGCAATCTATGGCCTCAAGCAATCTCCTAGAGCTTGGTACCACAAATTAAGCACAACCTTGAATGGTAGAGGCTTCAGGAAGTCAGAACTTGATCATACTCTCTTCACATTGGTTACACCCTCAGGTATCATTGTAATCCTTGTGTATGTAGATGATATTATCATTACTGGTTCTGATAAAACAGGTATCAAGGCAACTAAGGAGTTTCTTAAATCTGTTTTTGACATTAAAGACTTAGGAGAGATGAAGTACTTCCTTGGTATTGAGTTGTGTAGAGCCAAGGAAGGATTGTTTATCTCTCAAAGGAAATATACACTTGATCTCTTGAAAGATGCAGGTGCATATGGAGGCAAGGTGGCTAAGATGCCTATGGAGGATGGATACAAGGTCCCACGTGAGGGGGAGATTGAAGATAGCAAGCTCTTCCATGATCCAAAGCTCTATAGAAAGCTTGTTGGTAAGTTAATCTACTTAACAATCACTCGGCCTGATATATGTTTTGCTGTGAATCAGGTAAGCCAGCATATGCAAGCTCCAAAGGAACATCACTGGCGTATGGTGGAAAGACTATTGATGTATCTGAATGGTACACAAGGTCTTGGAGTTTGGATGGGTTGCAACAAGAGTACAGAAGTGGTGGGCTATTGTGATGCCGATTGGGCAGGAGATAGAGCTGATAGAAGATCAACCACTGGCTACTGTACTTTCATTGGTGGGAACTTGGTTACTTGGAAGAGTAAGAAGCAGAAGGTGGTCTCATGTTCTAGTGCTGAAGCCGAGTACAGAGCCATGCTGAAGCTAACTAATGAGCTTGTATGGATCAAGGGGATTCTGAAGCATCTAGAGATTGATCAAGCTACACCAATGACCATGCATTGTGATAACCAAGCAGCTATTCACATTGCATCCAACTCAGTGTTCCATGAGAGGACCAAGCATATAGAGGTTGATTGTCACAAGGTCAGGCAGATGATTGTACTTGGAGTTATCTTACCATGTTACACCAGAAGTGAAGATCAGTTGGCTGATGTGTTCACCAAGGCTGCGAGGCAGAAGACAATGGAGTCCATCCATATCAGGTTGGGCCTCATTGATTTGAGTAAGAGGAGCTGATCCCCTTAGCTATGAGGTCTTCACTCTTTTTCCCTCATCAAGGTTTTGTCCCAATGGGTTTTCCTTGGTGAGGTTTTTAATGAGGAAGATCTCATGGCTTTCCAAGCTTGACTTGTTCCATATGGTCAAGCTTGAGGGGGAGTGTTGAGATGAGGTGATGAGATTCATGAGATAGAGAAGAGGTTAACATGTAAAGGAGAAGAGGAGAAAGAGATCAAGTTACTATTTGGGAAAGTACTATTACAGTAACTTTATGTTACTGTGGTAAAAGAGAAGTTACTGAGGTAAATGGGTAAATGGAGAAGAGGAGAGGTGAAGTGATCTCGGATACTCTTAACCAAAGAGAAGGTTAAGGGAAGAAGCTAGTGACCGTTATGGCTAAGGCATTGGCGCGCCTTGACAGGCTGTCAAAGGCTGGAAAGGCAAAGAGGATCTAGTCAAGATGCTAAAGGCATCAAGCATGTGAAGCATATGGTCCATGTATTTCAAAAGAGGCGCCTACTCTCCTCTTGACTCTACATGCTTAGAATAGTGCTTAGACTCTCTTTACTTGTCGAAACCCTTGTTAGTCTCTCCCTATATATTTGTAATCTCACTCTCATTATTAATCTAAGCAAGTTATGTCTCTCTCTATCTAGTCTTGGTTACTATTACATCTGAGAATTATTTCTAGACTTTTTACTCTCTTAATCTCTCTTTAATCCTCATTTACACTCAGATTACACAAAATAATATGGGCAAGAACCCAAACTGGCCGGCTGGTTGATCTAGAGAGAGAGAGGGGGCGGCTGGATGGTTTGGGAAATGGTGCGACCTGGAGAAGCTTCAAATTAATGTCCTGGAAGCTAATGCAAGTACTTGAAAGGCAGTGGATCACAGGAAAGCTTAATGGACTCATTGGACAGCTTATTGGCCTTATTCATGAGGTATTGGACCGAGAGAAGGCTATGGGCCTTGATGAGGCCTTTATAAAGATAGGAATGACTATGGACCAACATGTGAGATTTTAGAGAATATAAAGTGTATTGAGAGATTAGAGTAAGATTAGAAGAGAACAGAAGAGATTAAGAGAGATTTGAGAGAGTTTGTATTCGTAGATTCAATAGTAACCCAAGAGAGAGAGAGATGTAATAGTAACATTGCAAAGAGAGAAAGAGACTCAAAGTATGATTTTTATTAATGAGATCACGAGATATATAAAGAGAGGAGATTACATGGTTTGCGCAAAGCTAAGAATACTATTAGGAGCATGTGAGGTCAATGGACTAGTTTGAAATGCTTGGTTGAGAGTGATCACATGCGCGGCTCACTTTACAGTCTGGATACAGCCATACCTTATCCATAAACGGTCAAGTGAGGCGCGCCACTCTACAGTGGAGTGATCACAACACTGTGCTAACCTTCCTTCTCTGCCCAAGTCTCTTTTACTTCTCCATTTACCTCCACACTCTCTTTTACCTCTTTTACCATGCAGTAACTTTATTTTTACTGCATGGTAACTTTTCACAACTTCCATTTCTTCTCATCTCCTCTTCAATATTATAAACCTCATCATCTCTTCTCATCACATTTCAACACTCCCCCTCAAGCTTGACCATGTGGAACAAGTCGAGCTTGGAAGGACCATGAGATCTTCCTCATTAAAAACCTCATCAAAGAAAACCCATTGGGACAAAACTTTGATGAGGGAAAAAGAGTAAAGACCTCATGATCAGGGGACTAGTGAATGGGTGTAAGATCAATGAGTCCTAACCTGATGTGTATGGACTCCATTGTCTTTTGTCTTGCTGCCTTGGTGAATACATCTGCCAACTGATCTTCACTTCTAGTGTAACATGGCAAGATCACTCCCAAGACTATCATCTGCCTTACCTTGTGACAATCAACCTCAATGTGTTTTGTCCTTTCATGAAACACAGAGTTAGTAGCAATGTGTATGGCGGCTTGATTGTCACAATGCATGGTCATTGGAGTTGCTTGCTCAATCTCCAAGTGCTTCAGAATCCCTTTGATCCACACCAACTCATTGGTAAGCTTCAGCATAGCTCTATACTCGGCTTCAGCACTTGAACATGAGACCACCTTCTGCTTCTTGCTCTTCCAAGTAACCATGTTTCCTCCAATGAAGGTACAATACCCAGTTGTAGACTTCCTATCATTCCTATCACCGGCCCAATCCGCATCACAATAGCCAACTACTTCAGTACTCTTGTTGCATCCCATCCATACTCCTAACCCTTGAGTTCCATTGAGATACATGAGCACTCTCTCCACCATTCTCCAATGGTGCTCCTTTGGTTGTTGCATATGCTGGCTGACTTGATTCACTGCAAAGCATATGTCTGGCCGAGTGATAGTAAGGTAGATCAGCTTCCCCACAAGCTTCCTATACAACTTGGGATCATGAAATGGCTTGCTATCTTCCATCTCCCCCTCTCTTGGAATCTTGTACCCATCTTCCATGGGCATCTTTGCTGTCTTTCCTCCATAAGCACCTGCATCTTTCAAAAGATCAAGTGCATATTTTCTTTGAGATATAAATAATCCTTCCTTAGACCTGCACAACTCAATCCCAAGAAAATATTTCATCTCTCCCAAGTCTTTTATGTCAAAGACAGACTTGAGATACTCCTTGGTTTCTTGTATACCTGTTTTATCAGAACCAGTGATGATAATATCATCAACATATACAAGAATAACAATGATACCTCCTGGTGTAACCAAGGTGAAGAGTGTGTGATCCAACTCACACTTTCTGAATCCTTTACCATTCAGAGTGGTGCTGAGCTTGTGATACCAAGCCCTTGGTGATTGCTTCAACCCATAGATAGCTTTCTTCAGTCTTAACACATTTCCTGGTTTTACCATCCCTTCCATTCCTGGTGGTGGTAACATGTAGACTTCATCTTCAAGCTCCCCCTGAAGAAAGGCATTCTTCACATCCATTTGCCATAGATCCCACTCAAGGTTGACAGCAAGTGATAGCACTACTCTGATAGTATGAAGCTTGGCGACTGGAGCAAATGTGTCTATGTAATCCTCACCATAGGTTTGTGTAAAACCTCTTGCCACCAGTCTAGTCTTCCTCCTATCTATCTTACCATTAGGTAGATACTTTATGGTAAAGATCCATTTGCATGATACTGCCCTCTTCCCCTTAGGTAACTTGCTTTCATACCATGTATCATTCTTGATCATGGCATCTGCCTCAGCATTGACTGAATCCCTCCACTCTTGAATCAACATTGCTTCTTCATAGCTTCTTGGCACATAGCTCTCATCTAAGCTTACTTGAAAGGCACAATGTTCTTCCGGGAACTCAGCAAAAGAACACACAGCTTGAGAGGGATGCTCCACAGCCTGGGCATTGTAGTACACTCTTGTGTTTACCCAGTTGGAAGCATCTCTTCTCACCCGTGTGCTTCTTCTCAAAGGAACTGCTACTTGTTCCTCACTAGCTTCTTCTTCTTGTATCTGAACTGGTTCTCCAGCTTCCTGATCTCTTCTTGCTGAATCCTCTCCACTTTGGTCAGGAGAATCAGAGCTTTGTTCTTCTAGACCTTCAGCACCAATGCCTTGATCTTCTTGACTTCTTGCTTCTGATTCACTTCCCCCCTCATGATCAAAGTGGGATGGTTCTTCAGCAGTAACTGGTGTAGGTTCTTGTTGCCTACTCTGATCCTGGGATACTCCAATGCCAAGACCCTCAAAAATGTTTCTCAAGCTAGCAGCTCTGTCTGATGGTTGGGATAGATCCTCTAGTTCTTCCCAATTCTTCCCATCATAATACCCTTGCTCCTCCATAAACTTGACATCCCGAGACACCAAGACTCTTCTAGCATCAGGATCAAAGCATTTGTATCCTTTCTGACTAGTTGAGTAACCAATAAGCATAGCCTTGGTGCTCTTAGGTTCTAGTTTGTTTCTCAGCTCCCCGGGTACCAATACATAGCACACACACCCAAATGTCCTCAGATGATCCAGGCTTGGTTTACTCTTGTTGAGAACCTCAAAAGGAGATTGATCTTGAAGTATTCTGGTTGGCATCCTGTTGATCAGATAACAAGCAGATATAACAGCATCACTCCAATACCTCTTTGGAACACTCTTGTGGAACATTAGTGACCGAGCCACCTCCATGAGGTGCCTGTTCTTCCTCTCAGCTACACCATTCTGTTGTGGTGTATAAGGGCAGCTAGTTTGGTGTAATATCCCATGATGAGCTAGGTGATCTCGAAATGCATGGCTTGTATACTCTCCACCATTATCAGACCTGAAAATCTTAATCTTGGCATGATAATGGTTAGTTACATAGCTTTGAAAATTTTTAAAAGCATCAAGAACCCTATCCTTTGATTTAATGAGTGTTAACCAGGTGTATTTGGATTTTTCATCAATGAAGGTGACATAATATCTATAACCATCACGAGAGAAACAAGGAGCAGTCCAAACATCAGAGTGAATCAAATCAAAACAACTTTCATAGATAGTAGAAGATCTTTGAAACACAGTCTTACAATGTTTACCCAAAATACATGCCTCACACTCCTTATTCTTAAACATGACACCTGGTAACATAATGCTTAAAGCCCTATCATGAGGATGACCTAGTCTAGCATGCCACAATGCATCCTTACTGAGGGAAGAAACAGAATTAAAAGAAACAAAAGAACTAGAAATGGGATCAAGGTCTTCCAGCATATAAAGGTCTCCTTTGGTAGCTCCTTGCCCAATCAACTTACTGCTTTTAATATCCTGAAACTTCACATCATTAGGACTAAAGATAACATTGCATTGAAGATCATTAGTGCATCTTTTCACAGATAAAAGATTTGAAGTGAACTCAGGCATGAAAAATGCTTTAGAATCCTTACTAAACAGTTTCAGTTTGCCAATGCCTCTAATAGGGATCCGATCACCATTGGCAATCATAACATGGCCATGAGCAGGTTCAATGTCTTTTATCAACTTAACATCACTAATCATGTGATGAGATGCACCAGAATCAATGATCAATGGTTTATGCACATTTCTAGCAACATTAGTCCTAGATGATTCATTTCCTTTCAAGATGCTTCCTAGCAGTCCTAATATCTTATCAGAGACATCAGGCATTGTAATAGGCAATGTATGAGCAGCATAAGAGTAACCAAGAGTATGGTTATTTTTGTTACCAGACTCCTTGAGGGCTCGGATGAGTGATGCAATGTCAGCCTTAGTGATCAACTCCTGGTCCAATCCCTTGCCACTTAGCTGATGAGAAGCCATAGCTCTTCCTTCACTTTCACCCACATTCACAGTTGGACCAGCCCCGGATGAACTAGCACCAGATGCTTCAGTAGAAAGGTTTGCCTTGGCTTCTCTATCTTTGTTGAACTTGCTCGGCTTCAGGTGGGGGTGGAGTAACCAACACTGATTCTTCTTGTGACCCGACTTCTTGCAATGCTCACAGTTCCCCTCATACTTCTCATACTTCTTGCCATTATATGCAGCCTTGTTGGCTTGCATCTCCTCGGCCTGATGAGCCATGGTAAGATCACCCTTTCCTCCAAAGAGACCAAGAGATCCCTCCTCTTTCTGAAGTTGTGCACACACTTCCTCCATGCTTGGGAGAGTAGGCGACCTTAAGATATGCTTGATGACATCTTTGTAGCAAGGATCAAGTGTCATCAATAGCCCAAACACCTGATCTTGTTCTCTTCTCTCCATGAGAGCCGACATGTCAGTGGTGTTGGGTCTCAAGCTTTCAAGCTCGGACCATAAAGATCCAAACTTCCCCATGTGTTTGGTGAGCTCCCCTCCATCTTGCTTCATGGAATTAATGGCTCTCTTCAACTCAAACACGCGGCTTATGTTAGAAACATTCCCAAAAGTCTTCATGAGAGTGTCCCATAGATGTTTGGGAGTCTCGCAGTAGCTGTAGGCTTCAAGCAGGGGTATCTCTAGAGATCCTTGCAGCACGGAAAGCACCATCAAGTCCTCCTGGATCCACTTCTTCTTCTCCTCAGCATCCGTGAGAGCTTTTCCCTTCCCATCTTCTTCAGTTTGTTTTGCCACTGGCTCGGGTTCATCATCAGTGATGTGACTCCATAGCCCTAGCCTTCCAATGGCGGTTTTCACCAACCTAGACCACAAGAGATAGTTTGAACCTCCCTTGAGTTGAACCGGAACTGTAACTAGCTTGCTGAAGTTGTTTCCCTCCATCTTCTCTTGCTTGTATCACACGTGACCTGAAAAAGCTTCAATCTTGCAACCAAACTTGAAGATCACCAGAACTTATCCTCAAGACCACAAAGACTCTCGGAGAAGCGCCGATAACACCTTTAGAGTAGTAACAAGCTTTCCCGAATCACCAAGAACACAAGAGAGAAACAAGGCAACAAGAACACAAGATTTGCGGAATGAAAAAGTGGTTTCTCTCAATACCAAAGCCAACCAGGCTCTGATACCATGAGATTTTAGAGAATATAAAGTGTATTGAGAGATTAGTGTAAGATTAGAAGAGAATAGAAGAGATTAAGAGAGATTTGAGAGAGTTTGTATTCGCAGATTCAATAGTAACCCGAGAGAGAGAGATGTAATAGTAACATTGCAAAGAGAGAAAGAGACTCAAAGTATGATTTTTATTAATGAGATTACAAGGTATATAAAGAGAAGAGATTACAATGGTTTGCGCAAAGCTAGAATACTATTATGAGCATGTGAGGTCAATGGACTAGTTTAAAATGCTTGGTTGAGAGTGATCACATGCTTGTCTCACTTTACAGCCTGGATACAGCCTTAGCTTATCCATAAACGGTCAAGTGAGGCGCGCCACTCTACAGTGGAGTGATCACAACACTGTGCTAACCTTCTTTCTCATCCCAAGTCTCTTTTACTTCTCCATTTACCTTCACACTCTCCTTTTACCTCTTTTACCATGCAGTAACTTTATTTTTACTGCATGGTAACTTTTCACAAGTTCCATTTCTCCTCATCTCCTCTTCAATATTATAAACCTCATCATCTCTTCTCACCACATTTCAACAAGGTGGGATATCTTCTTGATCACAACACTTATGAGATTTATTCAACTTCCTGGTTATTCTCCACTGATTAGTGGTTCAAATAAAGCTTCTTAGATCGTGGTTCATCCTGGTTTGATAAGAATCATGAAGATAATGCATATGTCCGAACAGGCTAATCTGGAATCATCTGGATAGAAGGTGGGATATCTTCTTACTCACAACACTCCTATGAGATTTATTTCAACTTCCTGGTTATTCTCCACTGATTAGTGGTTCCAAATAAAGCTTCTTAGATCGTGGTTCATCCTGGTTTGATAAGAATCATGAAGATAATGCATATGTCCGAACGGCTAATCTGAATCATCTGGATAGAAAGTGGGATATCTTCTTACTCACAACTCCTATGAGATTTATTCAACTTCCTGGTTATTCTCCACTGATTAGTGGTTCCAAATAAAGCTTCTTAGATATTGGTTCATCCTGGTTGATAAGAATCATGAAGATATTGCCATATGTCCGAAACAGGCTAATCTGGAATCATCTGGATAGAAAGTGGGATATCTTCTTACTCACAACTCCTATGAGATTTATTCAACTTCCTGGTTATTCTCCACTGATTAGTGGTTCCAAATAAAGCTTCTTAGATCGTGGTTCATCCTGGTTTGATAAGAATCATGAAGATAATGGCATATGTCCGAACAGGCTAATCTGGAATCATCTGGATAGAAGGTGGGATATCTTCTTGCTCACAACACTTATGAGATTTATTCAACTTCCTGGTTATTCTCCACTGATTAGTGGTTCCAAATAAAGCTTCTTAGATCGTGGTTCATCCTGGTTTGATAAGAATCATGAAGATAATGGCATATGTCCGAACAGGCTAATCTGGAATCATCTGGATAGAAGTGGGATATCTTCTTACTCACAACACTTATGAGATTTATTCAACTTCCTGGTTATTCTCCACTGATTAGTGGTTCCAAATAAAGCTTCTTTAGATCGTGTGGTTCATCCTGGTTTGATAAGAATCATGAAGATAATGCCATATGTCCGAACAGGCTAATCTGGAATCATCTGGATAGAAAGTGGGATATCTTCTTACTCACAACTCTTATGAGATTTATTCAACTTCCTGGTTATTCTCCACTGATTAGTGGTTTCCAAATAAAGCTTCTTAGATCGTGGTTCATCCTGGTTTGATAAGAATCATGAAGATATTGCCATATGTCCGAACAGGCTAATCTGGAATCATCTGGATAGAAAGTGGGATATCTTCTTACTCACAACTCCTATGAGATTTTATTCAACTCCTGGTTATTCTCCACTGATTTAGTGGTTCCAAATAAAGCTTTCTTAGATCGTGGTTCATCCTGGTTTGATAAGAATCATGAAGATAATGGCATATGTTCCGAACAGGCTAATCTGGAATCATCTGGATAGAAAGGTGGGATATCTTCTTGCTCACAACTCTTATGAGATTTATTAACTTCCTGGTTTTCTCCACTGATTAGTGGTTCCAAATAAAGCTTCTTAGATCGTGGTTCATCCTGGTTTGATAAGAATCATGAAGATATTGCCATATGTCCGAACAGGCTAATCTGGAATCATCTGGATAGAAAGTGGGATATTTCTTACTTCACAACTCCTATGAGATTTATTCAACTTCCTGGTTATTCTCCACTGATTAGTGGTTCCAAAAAAAGCTTCTTAGATCGTGGTTCATCCTGGTTGGATAAGAATCATGAAGATAATGCATATGTCCGAACAGGCTAATCTGGAATCATCTGGGATAGAAGGTGGATATCTTGCTTGCTCACAACACTTATGGAGATTTATTCAACTTCCTGGTTATTCTCCACTGATTAGTGGTTCCAAATAAAGCTTCTTAGATCGTGGTTCATCCTGGTTTGATAAGAATCATGAAGATAATGGCATATGTCCGAACAGGCTAATCTGGAATCATCTGGATAGAAGAGTGGGATATCTTCTTACTCACAACCACTTATGAGATTTATTCAACTTCCTGGTTATTCTCCACTGATTAGTGGTTCCAAATAAAGCTTCTTAGATCGTGGTTCATCCTGGAGTTTGATAAGAATCATGAAGATAATGCATATGGTCCGAACAGGGCTAATCTGAATCATCTGGATAGAAAGTGGGATATCTTCTTACTCACAACTCTTATGAGATTTTATTCAATTCCTGGTTATTCTCCACTGATTAGTGGTTCCAAATAAAGCTTC
>NW_026617566.1:0-16550 GCF_000801105.2 Raphanus sativus
AAAAAAATTGCTCTTAACTCGTCAAAGTCAGAATAATTATAATTATAATCACTAATTTTGAAATAGTTATATTATTTAAACTATTAAGTTAATGACTCAGCAAAAAACAAATAAAAACAAGATAAATAAACAAAATTAATTAAATCATGGAAACATGAAAAAATCAGCAAAATACTTCAATATTAATTCTAATTACAAAGTTTGAAGTAATTATATTATTTAAATTAATAAATTAATGACTCCGCCAAAAACTAATAAAACATGACTAATAAGTAAAATATCTAAAATCATGGAGAACATGATAAATCATCAAAATAACTTCTCAAATAATAGTAGATTATATTATAATGCAAAGTAATATCTTTTAAAATTATATAATATCTTACTTCTTTTAAATAAATAATTTAATTTTTTATGTTGTAAAATGATTTAAAAACACTTATTTACGGAATATTTATATAATAATTTGAGTGGTTAACCTAATAATATATTTAAATAGTATCAAAATCAGCACAATATCAACATAACTTATTTACAAAAGGTATTTGTAATATCTTCTACCTTTAGCAGTTATAAAAATATTTCTAAAGATTCTATGTTAGTCTAGACGAGATGAGGATTAAATCTCACCAAAATATATATATATATATATATATATATATATATATATATATATATATATATATATTATATATATATCTCCTATATATTAATAGAAAAAACATTTAAAAAGTTGTAAACTGTAATTTGTAATAATTACCAAAATATATTATTGAGTTGTCACTTAATTAAGATACCAATTAATCTTATATGGTAGCTTAAGAATCAATTGAAAAATGTTGTCCAGGATTTAATTCCTAAGAAACATTATATTAATACAAAATATAAGAAGCATGTATTATTTCCTTAAATAAAAGCAACTACCTAATATGATTAGTATATAATATGACAATTAATATTAGGAATAATAAAGATTTGATAACAATTTTTGCATCCTTTTTTATTTTTGTTTAATTTTATATTATTAAAGAAATCAAACAATCAAATTAACCATATAATAAAAATTAGATTTTTTCTTATATGTTATATTTTGAATTTTTTAAAAATACTTTAAAATGCAAAAAATGTTAAAGACCCTTTGAAAATTCTGTATCAATGGCTTAATTTTTGTTATAATAAAATCCAAATGATCATAAAATCATATTAATATGAATATCTTTTAATTAAACTATGTACCATTAAAAATATATAAATATGTTAATTTCGAAATTTGCATTGAAACCTTAATATTTTAATTTTGAAATTTGATACCACAACGAACATTTTGAGATTAATGGTTTAAATTTTTTGTTACATCAAATTATCAAATGTTAATAAAATCATATGAGTAGGAAGTCTCAATAATAAATATTTATATTAAAATATACTATATATTTATGTCAATATCTTTGAAATATTATTATATACCATATAAAATGAATAAAATGATTATTTTCATTTATTTACCATAAATATATTGTAAATAAACAAGATGTATTAGAAAAGTATTATAAATGTTTCACTCAAGTTAACATGTTACAAAACATTGAATTTCAAGTTTTAGAAAACACTATAAAACCATAACACATGTATGTGGGAGACTTATGTTGGGAATGCTGTCACGTGTGTCCCACTTGTCTAAGTCACTAGGGTCGATTTATATAGTAGTTAATGATCAAATTTCCTATTAATGTCAACAAATACACAATCAATGTTGTTTATTTCCTTCTTTGGGTACAAAAACAATTCGACGTATATGGTTTAAAACCTACTCTAGCTTATTCTATGTATATGTTGACAAAATAGTCAAGTATCTTTACTAAACTAAGAATAAAGTCAAGAATATACCGAATAAAAACGAAATTTCTGCCATTAATCAGATTCATGTTTAGCATAATGATATTTCAGAATCACGTAGTTTTAGAATATTATCGTTTTTATCAGTTACAAATTAATCATTTTCCCTTAAATAAACATGTAAATGACTATAAAGATTCGTTTATAAATATCCGGAAACACGAAACGACACCATTTTGGTATAAACAGCAGTGGATTAAGAATCGTCTACGTTATGGAAAGTTGGACCACACACGATCTGGACCATTGAATTAAAATTTAAAGCCATAAGAACCGTTAGATGTCAAAAACTCGAAGCCAGTAGAGTCCAGGCGTAGATGGACCCCATGTTTCACCTTTAACACCTCTTTCTCTCCCTCCACTGCTGTACAAAAGCTGCTCACATCAAAAAGCAAACACTTAACGAGGAAGAAACAAACTCATCTCTTCCACGCTGTTTTTTACTTGTGTTAATCAGATCTCTCTCTCTCAAGAGTTTAAGACAAGTACTTAACTTTAGGTTCTGTTTCTGGGAACTTTCATTTTTTTCTAACTTTTCTTAGATCATATTCACTTTTTTCTTCTTCCCATTTTATGATAAACTGTTGCAAAGTGTTATGTCCGAGCAGGAGAAGATGAGAATCTCTCTGCTTTTTTCCTCTCTGTTAGTTTCCACTTGTCTCTTCACTTCTTCATCTGCTCAATCCGCAGGTAATTTTCTGTTCTTTTTTAGTACTTTCTGATGTTTTTAGTAAAGATTCTTGTTCATGTGAACTAAGTGTGACAAGGGTTTTGAAAAAGATGGAGTCTTTATGGGAATTGAAGTCAATTCTAACATAAAGATTGAAACTTTGGGTCTGTTGTTGATAAGGGCAGGTTTTGTAAGCTTGGATTGTGGAGGTACAGAGCCATTCACCGATGAATTTGGACTTAACTGGACACCTGATGATCATCTTCTCTATGGATCAACCGCTAAGATATCTTCGCTCAACGAAACAAAGACTCAGTACACGACTCTAAGACACTTCCCCGCCGACTCAAGAAAGTACTGCTACACTCTCAACGTCACGAGCAGGAACCGTTACCTCGTGAGAGCCACTTTCCTCTACGGCAACTTCGACAGCAACAATGTGTATCCCAAATTCGATATCTCCCTTGGAGCCACTCACTGGACGACCATTGTTATCTCCGAAGCCGCCACTGTTGAAACGGCAGAGCTTGTGTTTCTGGCTTCTAGTCCTAGTGTCAGCGTTTGTTTGTCCAATGCCACGACGGGGCAGCCTTTTATATCGACACTTGAGCTTAGACAGTTGAATGGTTCGATGTATCTCACTGATTTTGAAGACAAGTTTCATCTCAGTGTTGCCGCACGGATAAACTTTGGTGCAGAAACTGAAGATCCTGTGAGGTCAGTATATACTCCCTCTGTTCTATTAAGATAGATTGGTTTCACAAAGATAGTTTTTTTTTATGTTTCTTATGAAAAAATTGAAAATTTCAAGAAAATTTATTGAGTTTATTGAATTATAATAGTGACTTAATGCGTTTTGTTAATATATACTCAAATCCATTTCATTTTTATGTCCCTTAAGGTTGTTTCAGACATTAAGAAAACAACTAAATGTTCTGTTATACCACTGATCAATATACTATTTTGATTTTATTTCTTAATTAATGAAGTAAGAGAATAGGAATAAAATTGGAAAAAAAATGACAAACATCTGCATTGAAAATATAAAACAATACTTAAAAAGTGAAACAAAATTTTAAGAAAATTTTAAGTTCATAATCTGCTTCTTGTGTACACATTGTGTTTTAAGAGAATGAGTTTGGTGATTGCAGGTATCCGGATGATCCTTATGACAGAATATGGGAATCAGATTTGCTAAAGAAAGCCAACTATCTCGTGGACGTTGCTGCTGGTACTATGAGAGTGTCAACAACATCGCCTATCGAGAACGGTGCCGTGATGGAGAAACCACCGCAGAAGGTGATGCAGACGGCTGTGGTGGGAACCAACGGGTCCTTAACTTACAGGATGAATCTAGAGGGCTTCCCTGGTAATGGATGGGCGGTCACATACTTTGCTGAGATAGAGGATTTGGCTGAGGACGAGTCAAGGAAGTTCAGGTTGATTCTACCTGATCATCCTGATTACAGCAAATCTATTGTTGACGTCAAGGAGAACACACAGAGAGCGTACAAGGTCTACGAGCCGGGGTATAAAAACATATCACTTCCTTATGTGCTGAACTTCCGGTTCGCTAAAACGGCTGATTCCTCTAGAGGACCTATTCTGAATGCTATGGAGATTAGTAAATACCTGGAGAAGAGTGATGGTTCGGTTGATGGTGAGTTTACGTTTTTTGTTTGTGGGTTTTAGTGTTACTGTTAGTGTTAGTGTTATGGGTTTAACTAAGATGGTTGATTGTGTCTGCAGCAAGTGTTATGGCTAATGTTGCATCTCTATATTCTTCAACCTCATGGGGTCAAGAAGGTGGTGACCCATGTTTACCTTCACCGTGGTCATGGGTGACGTGCAATTCGGATCCGCAGCCAAGAGTTGTTGCTGTGTAAGGATGTCTTATCTTAGTAGCTGTACTTGAATATGTTAAGGTTCGTTGTTTTACTTTGGCTTGTTATGAACTGCAGAAAGCTGTCGAATATGAACTTGACTGGAGAGATACCTACTGAACTGACGCAGTTGACTGGTTTGGCTGAGTTGTAAGTTACTCTCACTTTAGTATCTTTGGAAACAGATAGATGTGTTGCTGTGTACTGATGTTGCAACTTCTTGTCCATGGCAGAATGCTTGACGGGAACTCTTTGACAGGTTCAATACCGGACTTCTCTAGGTGTCTGAACCTGAAGATAATGTAAAAGATTACTCTCTTTTGGACCCAAAGTTGTGTGTATTGGTTTTGTATAAGTGCTGATGGACTAAATGTTTTTTGATGTGGCAGTCACCTGGAAAACAACCGGCTAACAGGGAAGATCCCTTCCTCGTTGGCTAAGCTCCCAAATCTGACCGAACTGTAAGCTACTTGTTTGATATGGCAAGACATGGTTGTGTTAATCTACATCACCCTAACCTGCATGATGGTTGCAGGTACTTGCAGAATAATATGCTAATGGGAAAAATACCATCAAGCCTGACCAAAAACGTGATCTCCAAGTAAGTGTTTTTAGCATGAATAGTTCCTAGCTAGATCAATCATTACACTCATGTTTTTCTTTGTAATCTTGCAGCTTCTCTGGGAACATTAATCTTAGAGAAGGTGGAGATAAAGGGAAGAAGCTCGGTGTCATCATTGGTGCGTCACTCGGTGCTATTATTCTGCTGATCGTCACCATCATCTCTCTCATGTGCATGTGCAAACTGAAGGACAAAAAGATGAGAAAAACTTCAGCTGAGTTAACAACTCGTCCCACTCATGTTCAAAGAGCGTCATCTACCTTGAGCGAAGCTCACGGAGACGCTGCACATTGCTTCACGCTCCATGAGATCGAGGAAGCTACAAACAAGTTTGAGAAGAGGATTGGATCAGGAGGTTTTGGGATTGTGTACTACGGGTTAACAAAAGAGGGGAAAGAGATTGCAGTGAAGGTTCTTGCTAATAACTCGTACCAAGGGAAGAGAGAGTTCGCAAACGAGGTAGTATAATAACCCATGTCAATATGCTCCAACACAAGTGATCAAGCTTACTTAGTGTGGTTTATGTTTTTTTTTGTTCAGGTTACCTTACTCTCAAGGATACATCATAGAAACCTTGTCCAGTTTCTTGGTTATTGCCAAGAAGAGGGAAGAAACCTGCTAGTGTACGAGTTCATGCACAACGGGACTTTAAAAGAGCATCTTTACGGTAAAAACATATCATCCTTAAGACTCTATTGTTGCAACAGTTTCGCGTTTAACGTTATGTTTTCTTGTTCAGGTGTGGTACCACGAGACAGGAGAATCAGCTGGATCAAACGGCTTGAGATAGCAGAAGATGCAGCCAGAGGTTGTTGGAGAAACCTTATCACAAAACAAAAACAGAAAGAGTTCTTTGATCTCTGAGTTATCTGAATTTTGATTGTGTTTGTGTAGGGATCGAGTATCTTCACACAGGGTGTGTTCCAGCGATCATACACAGGGATCTCAAGACAAGTAACATCTTACTTGATAAACACATGAGAGCAAAGGTTTCAGATTTCGGTTTGTCGAAACTCGCGGTTGACGGAACCTCGCATGTTTCCAGCATTGTCCGGGGCACAGTTGGATACCTAGACCCAGAGTAAGCTATAGACACACAAACTAACGCCACATATCTTTAACTTTGTGACACTTGACATAATGTTGTTTATATAGGTACTATATATCGCAGCAGTTAACGGAGAAGAGTGACGTATATAGCTTTGGAGTCATTCTTCTTGAGCTTATATCAGGCCAAGAAGCCATTTCTAATGAAAACTTCGGTGTCAACTGCAGGAACATAGTCCAATGGGTTAGTTTCATTTTCTTGTTTTCTTGCATTCGGGTTTTTTTTGGTTTTTTGAGATCCCATAGCGAAAGTTTATCCACGCGGGGCATTTCGGGTATCCGTTTGGTTCGGTTTATTTTGTTTTTTTCGGTTTTGGGTTTTTTTAATTCAAAAATATGGGATATGTTTTATTTAGAAAAACCGGTTCGTTATTTTTGTTTTCGGTTTGGTAACCGAACTGGATAATATCCAAGATAATTTTGGGTCAAGTTTGTTTTCGGTTCGGCTTCTGTTTTTTTGGTTAATTCCAGTTTAAAAAGTTAATTTTAAGTTGAAAGTTCAGAAAAAATGGTAACAGAGTTTTCGTTTGTTTGGTCTAAAAAGGAGTTTATTACCGGTTTTAAAGTGGATTCGGTTTTGGTTTTGTGTAGGCCAAGATGCATATAGACAACGGGGACATAAGAGGGATCATAGATCCAGCGCTAGCGGAAGACGACTACAGTCTCCAGTCAATGTGGAAGATCGCGGAGAAGGCGTTGCTGTGTGTGAAGCCACACGGGAACATGAGACCGTCCATGTCTGAGGTGCAGAAGGATATACAAGACGCGATAAGGATGGAGAAGGAAGCTTTGGTGGGAAGAGGAGGGGTGTCGGATGAGTTTTCAAGGAGCTCGGCGCATTCGTCGTCGTTCAACATGGGGGGGATGCGTGAGAACTATGTGTCTATTGATGAGTCTGTCTTGACGCCAACACCTCGGTAGTAGAGTAATTGGTTTTGTATAGGATGCATGACATGCTTGCACACTCCTTTATGTGCTTTCACGTTGTCTCTGGTCTTTCTTTTAATTTTTTAGTTTTTTTTAGTTTTTGAGGGTAAGACTGTTTTTGGAGACTCGAGCTTACGAGAAACGCTTCGAGCTGGATTTTTATTTAATTTTTAGAACTACGTGATTTATTTGGGATTGTGAATTATTATGTTGTTATTTTTTCACTATTTCAAGTTTAGCTGGCTTTTTCTGCGTCTTGTTTTTGTTAGAAAATTTGGACCTCCTACACGAAATTAATTATTTGTCTTCGTTCTTGTGATATATGCTATTGTGGAATTGAATTATGTAAACTTTATATTTGTGGTTTAGTAGTTTTGCTGAGATATTTCTTATTGCAATCCTTGCTGACCAATTTTACTATTCAGCAACAAAGGAATATATTGAATCTAATCCATCCATAATATCATCAACTTATTTTAATGTAGTGCTACCACTTTTAAAGTTAAAAATGATTTTATTTTGGTTATATAACGATCTAGTGCTTTTCAGTGCTATTTCAGAAACTGTAAACAAAATAACACTAATTTAAAAACAAAAAAAAAACAAAAATCAGCCAAAGCATGTTTAAATAGGAAGACACGTGGCACGAAAGGATTTGGTAGAATATCAGCCAGCGAGGAAATGAAGAATAAGAAAAAAAAAAGAGAGAGAGTGGATATTAAAATATGAAAAGAGAAAGAAAAGAAAGAAAACGAACGGTGGTGATAAAAAGAGAGAAAAGTCAGAAAACCTAAAATCTCAAATCGCAGACACTCTCATCTCTCTTCCTTCTCAAGCGTCCGATCAATCTCTTCCTTGCCCCGATCTCTCTTCCCAGCTATCCTTCCTTCCTTCCTCCAATCAACACCTCTCTATCTCACTCCCGCCCTTTTTTCGAATTCTTCTGCCGGTAAATTCAAATCATCTCCTCTCTCTCGTCTTCTCCATTTTTTTTTTCATTTCATTTTTTAAATTGTTTAAGCTAATTGGGAGATGTTAGGGTTTGTTTGTGTATGTAGATGGCGGAGTCGCAGCAGGCAAAGAGTCCCGGAGGAGGCGGCGGCGGTGAGAGCGGCGGAGACCAAAGCCCAAGGTCGTCGTCGTCGCACGTGCGGGAGCAAGACAGGTTTCTACCGATTGCGAACATAAGCCGAATCATGAAAAGAGGGCTCCCTGCTAACGGTAAGATCGCTAAAGACGCCAAGGAGATTGTCCAGGAATGTGTCTCCGAATTCATCAGCTTCATCACCTCCGAGTATATGCCTTCCCTTTTTGACCCTACATGGAGCTTTAGATTTCAAAAAAGTCTTAAACTTTACTCGTGTGTAGTTAATTTTGATTGAAAAAGTTTAGGTCTTTTTGGTGCTTCTTGTACTTCTTTGTTTGGGTTCTCTATGTACTTCTTCAGTGTTTTTTTTTTTAACTGAGAAAAAACGTTTGATTTTTTTGATGAGCAGAGCGAGTGATAAGTGCCAAAGAGAGAAACGGAAGACCATCAATGGAGATGATTTGCTTTGGGCTATGGCCACTTTAGGTTTTGAAGACTACATCGATCCCCTCAAGGTTTACCTCACTAGATACAGAGAGGTATTATCAATCTTCTGCTTCTTATATTACTCTTTCTATTTCCATCAAGAGTGTGTTTTTTTGGAGTTCACTAACTTACTCTGTTTGCCCTTTGTTCTACTAACTTGGAAAATCTCAGATGGAGGTCAGTGGTTCTTCCCTTCTCCATTCCTAGAAACTTTTAAACATGTTTTAGAGAATCATCTACTTGTATCAAAATTATTGATTCTTCCCTCATCTCCTTTTTAATATATTGATGTAGGGTGACACAAAGGGATCAGCCAAAGGCGGGGACGCGAATGCAAAGAGAGATGGCCAATCAAGCCAAAATGGCCAGGTACTTTTTTGTCTCCATAATCTCTCATGCCCTTTGATAAATCTATCTATCTGCACGTTTCCTCTGTTTTCCTTTAGTCTGATTTATCATCTGGCAGTTCTCGCAGCTTGCCCACCAAGCCTCTTTCTCACAAGCTCCTTACGGAAACTCTCAAGTAACTTTTCCTATCTTCTCTCTCACTCACTCACACACATGTATCTCGCTTCTATACTTTACGCATTAGATCCCTAAGCCCTCATTCCCTCTGTATCCATTAGCTTTATCAGTAATCATTTTTCAGCTACACACATATCATCAGCCAGTGACTAATTTTAAAAAATTGAAAATCATCTTTGACCCTTTAATACTGTTGTGCAATGATCTTTTATGTGATTAGGGGGCTCTATTGTAGAGAAACTTGTGTAAATCTATTATGTATTACCTGAAAACTGAATTTCCATGACTTTGGTATGTAAATGTAGGGTCAGCATATGATGGTTCCAATGCCGGGCACAGACTAGTTGCTAGTATGATGGTGTTCCAAAAAGGCTTGTCTGTATATTATTTGTGTGTTGTAAAAGGATGTGTTTTTTGCTATGCATAACTGTGACAATAATCATCTCATTGTTTGTTTGTTTCTTTTTCCTTTGGATTTGTTCTGAACAAGTTGAGAAATTCATATTTATAATTTGGTTTGTTGGATTTTTCATGCTAAACTAGTCTTAAAGACCATTACTATAATAGTAAGTTCCATAATCTGTTGAAGCCTAAAGTAGTAAGTACCCTTCTAATTTTGTTTTTGTGAATTGTTTCTTTTAATAATAACCTCAGAAAATTTAGACCAGATCTACAAGTGCTGTGTCATGGTATAGCTACAATTTGCACATTGCTGTCTGGTTCATAAACCATAGTTTGGGAACAACAAAGTTGAGATTCATAAACATTGATCAGAGTTTGAGCTTTAGTCAATAAGAAAAAAAAAGTTAACATAGTTCGTAACACAGGTTTGGCAACAACAACAACAAAGACAACAATGGTAGTTTTTTTCCTTTTTCTTACATCAGTTATCACTTCTGGCTCTTCTTCAGTAACACACCGAACTTCTTAAGCATACTCCCATTCTTCTTCTTTGGCGAAGACAAATCATCATCATTAGTTTCATCCATATAAGGAGACATGTTCACGTTCCTCCTCAACGGACTCTCCAGCGATCCTGTTCTCTCCACGTACTTCCCATTACCGTTCTTGTTACCACCATCGGAGATCATAGTAGCTGCTGCTTCTGCAGCTTTCCTCCATTGATCACACTGAACCTTGAGTCTCCTTAGCTCAGCTTCTAGCTCCGTGTTACTGACTTGTGCTGCCCCTAGCTGTTCCGTTGCGTTCTCCGCTCTCTTCCCGCTCTTATCAGCTTCCTCCTTCAGACTCTCAAGCCTCTCTAAGGCCTCGTCCAGGGCCTTGTTCTTCTCTCTCTGCACCTTCTCCATCTCGCTCCTGAGACTCTCGTTCTGTGACGTTACACTCTGCAGCTCCATCTCCTTGTCCATCAGATTCCCTCTCAGCTCCACCATATCAGATTCTAGCTTCTTGAGCTCTCCTGTAACCTCACGCTCCAAGTTTACTTCTTCTGTTTCTTTCATTTTTAAGTTCAGCAACTCGTTTTCATCGGCTAGTATCCTCAGCTTAGCTTCCTTGTCCACTAACCTTTCATGCAAAGCCTCTCTTTCACCTTTGGTTCTCTTCAGTTCTTCCCCTAACTCAGCCTCCCTTTCATAAGCACTTCTTATCTGCAACGTGCTCTGGACATACTCTTCTTGGTACCTTCTCTCAGTTACTTCCACTGCAGACTTCAACTGGCTAATCTCATGCCTTGCAGCGTTTATCTCTTCTTTGAGCTCTTCCACTGTTGATGAGTCTTCATCTTCATCTTCCTCTTCCTCCAGCTGTCTCAAAAGCTTCTCTAGTGACTTTACCTCGGATTTGGACTGCTCTAGCTCGGTTGTAAGGGCGTTACAAGCTTCAGACATCTTCATACCATCTGAACGTAACATCTCAAGCGTCAAGTTAGCTATCTCTAACTGCTTTTCAGTTGCTGAAACAATCTCATGCGCTCTAGCTTCTCCTTCCTTTGCGTCATACAGTTCCCCTCTGAGTTCCTCAACAAGATTCAGCGTCTCGTTGAGTTTCTCAATGGATTCAGATTCGGACAGTTGTGCTTTCAGTTTCTGGACTTCGCTCATTGCTGAAGCTAAAGCGGTGGAATCCATGGCGTGCTGTCTCTGCATTGCTTCGAGTTCGGACTGCCACGTTTTGTCTCGTTCCTGAGAGAGCTTGCGAAGCTCATCGATTCTTGAGTCCTCAGAGGCGTTGATCTCCTTCAGCTGATGCTTTGTCTCGTCTGCTTCGTCTCGAGCTTCTTTCTTCAAAGCTTCTGAAGCTTTTAGCTCTTCCTTTGCCTTCTTTAGCTCCTCTTGCAGCTGAGATATCTGAGAAGATGCCACTTCGGGTGTTCTCCCTGTACGTTTCTTCTGAATCTTGCGTACAAAAGCAACAAACAACTCAACTACACAACCAACTCAACTAACAGACAACTTAGCAGCACCAAGATTTGAGCCCATATGCTCTAGACAACACAAACTAATTCTTGTAATGATGAACAAAAGCAATGTGAAAAGCTACTAAGTACCTCATTTACAGGGGTTCTGGAGAACGGCGATCAGCAACTACTTTTGGGCTCTGAGCTTTTGGTGTCCTGATTTTTGGGTTGGGAGATGAAACAGGGTCAGTTTCTGCAGTTTTGAGCTTACGAGCAGTTCTAGTAGTTGCTGTAGGAGATTTCTTCTGAGACACATCCAAAGATCCGGGCCTATCATAGTCACAATAAAAAAGCTAAAAGCATAAGAAAACACACACAAAAGAGGCAAGTACAAGAATCACTAAAAGCTCAAAACAGCAGCAGGGAAAGCTTTGGACTAGAGTGAGGATTATCACCTCGGTTTTGGAGACTGCATTGCTTGGTATTATGGTTTTAAAACTACTCTCTTTTGGATATAGTCAATACCTCCTGTGAAGAAGAGCATGAATGTGTGAGAAAGAAGCAAGAAATACATACACACACACACAAATCTGTATTATAAGATTATCATAAGCATATACAACAAACTCAACAGAAGTAGAAAGCTTAAGCAAGTATACAAGAAAGGGAAAAGAAAAAGCCTTTAACAAACTACACAAGTAACATTAGCTTCAAAGAGACTCCATTTGAAACTAACTACCACTACTACCAAACCAAGACGACAAAGACAAAACATTAAAAAGCAAACTGTTCACAGTCAAGAGAAAGGATAAGTTTCCATCTAATCACAAAGGTAAACCGCAATTACAAGCAAAGAAAGTACATATATATTCCATTAGATTTTTTTTAGTTGTCAAGTCGTCTGTTTGTCTTCAGATTTTGGAATCTTTTGTGAGAGAAAATAACAAATTATTGTCATTTTCTCAGAAAACGAATTTTGAAAAACAACAGAAACCATTTGCATTTTTTCCTGGAAGATATTATTAAAATATTTTGGATGAATCTTTAAAGTCCAAGAGCCAAAAAAAAACTGTAAATTTTCGGCCTTCATGTGGCTATTTAATGCATAAATCGACTGACTAAAACCAAGAAAATTAGGAAAAAAAAAGGATTTTTCAAACACATAAAAGAAAATTTATTAAGAAACAAATAAAAACTAATTCAAAGCAGAGAAAGAAGTAGTGGTTTTCGATGTTCTTCACCTGCAAGCAAAACTGTGTCTTTAGCTGCTTCCTCTTTTGGTCTGAACTGCTTGAAGAAAAGAGGAGATCGGAGATGTCAAGAAATGGAAATGAAATGATTCGCAGAACCAAACTTCCAAGAGAACTGTATTGTTCAGACAAAATGAGCTTCTGACATAGTCTTCTTCTTCTTCCTCTCTCTTTGTCCCTAGTGTTGTTCTCTCACTGGACTCTCTTCGATTTCCCAAGTCTCTTTCTTTTTCCAGTGAACTGTCTTATTTTTCTACAATTAATATCCAGAAAGAGAAAGAGAGTCTATGTGGAAAAATAGACTTCTGTGAGATTATTATCCTACCCCTAATACCTTTTGTTTTATACCAAAGTAGTCCTTGTTTAGGTCGCTTGAGCTGTATAAAAAAATATTAGGCATGTTTACCTTAAAAAAACGGTTCTAAAGTGTTTTGTTAACTGGCCATTTAAGAGTTTTAATTGATGAACTTAAGAAGAGTTAGAACTTAGAACCACCTAATTTCAAAAAAGAACAATGAAACAATAAGCTACATTGAACCCCTAAATGTTACTCCCTCAGTTTCTTAAAGAGTGTCGTTGTGACATTTTTCACACAGATTAAGAAAATTGTTGAAATATATGTAAATTGTAATTAATTATACCTCTTTGACCAATAGTATTTTAGATAAATAAAATTATTTATAAAATCAATGCAATTTGTAATTAATTTTCAGCTGAAAGTTAGTATAATTTACATTGGAATTGTAAAGTGACACTCTTTGTGTAACAAGAAAATGAATTCAGAGTGACAAAACAGAGGGAGTATTATTTTGTTTAAAGGCATAATACAATGTTTGCTGAAAGACACTACCAAGTGCCAGCACATGAAACTATTCTCGTGGATCTGGTAACTGCAACAAGTTAGAAGAAATGAGGAGTAAAACAGTAAAACGAGATGTAAACTAAATGAAGTGAAACATAGATAGGCGTCAGGGTCACGTCACGTGACATTTTCGGCCTTCATATGGCTATTTAATGGTTAGTTGCTAACGGTAATATTATGGGTCACAAGCCCCTATAGTATAGTTTTCTAATTATATTTTTAATTGTTTGCATGAGTTAACTCCCATCCTCTACCTTTTTCGCCAAAAGATGCACCTAATCCCTCAATACAGTTTTTTTTCTCTTTTTAGTTTTCTCTTAATAGAGATCATTTGAATCACACGGGCTTATCTTTCTCTTTCATGCATCATATGAATTATTTTGAGATCGGAAGTGTTTAATCGAGAGTGTTTAGGCAGAGACCCAACTAATCTCACATAGACGTAACTCTAACGATTAGTCCGGCCTGAATTTTCTTATATAAACTAAAAAATAATTCAGTTTTCAGTATAAATTGTACCTAGAGATAGCAACTTTGTGGCTAATCCATTAATCAACTTATTAGCGCCTAGAAACATTAAAATAAAACTTTTTAATCAGTCAAAATTAAATTTATAAAACAAATAGATCATACAACAAAGCCAGCTCCTAAAAAAAGGCAGCTCCACTATAAGTTAACAATCGAATGAAAAACGAGAAGTAGACCTCATAATGTCAAAACTTGCTAAGTTAAAATAGACTATCACTGACCCAACAACCACATATATATAACTTTCGTTGAAAAATAAAAAAAAAAGTGGACGGATGACTTAAAAACCTAAAAATGTATGCGTATAATATGTAGCTTTTCTTTTATTTCATTTACATTGAAAGACTTATTATATTATTCAAAATAGAAATAATTTGGATAATTAAAATTGAAAAATAATAAACAAAATATTTTTTTTTTATGAAACACTCTTGGCTGAAAAACTGCAGTTTTATTTTCAGCTCGGGAATATATTCAATTGAAAAGTTTGCTTATGGGTTGTTTTTAAATAGCTTACTGGATTGTTTTCAATTTTAAGACTTAATTTTACTTTGTGTATACTTTGGTGAAGTAGTACTCACATATGTTTAATAGGTTAGGTATAGTAGTTTGGGACTCCATGCATTACTGTTGTTTCTGCTGTCGGGGATCCTAGGAATTCCCAGTTGCCACCGCAATGGGTAACCGAGAGATAAAATGCACCCTGCATTTGTTATATTTCTATGGTCAATAGTGTATGTAATTTGATAGTTGTTCAAAAAAAGTGTATGTAATTTGATATATGGACATTGATATCCCCAAATTTTGGTCGGTCCATTGACTCTTATTCCATGTGCACTTGCTGTTTGACGCTATTGACCTTGACACCGTCCATATCTTAAACTAGATAATCTATGACCACAATTTATGACATTATTATAGATAACCGATGATTATTGGCTACTTACATGCGACTATAATTGTGTCAGTTAAAATAATTTGATATAGAATTATATTTTTTTGTGAACAAAAAAAAACAATTATACTTGTTGTATGTGAAATATACTATAGATGACCGAACTCGGAGACTAATATGATCGGGTTTTGTGACGGAACTCTACGCACAAAAAACAAGAAGACAGTTTTCAAGAACACACAAATGGTCTGTAAGAATTCAGTTTCTTAGCTAACACGTTAGAGAATTCAAAAACACGTTCGTACTTACCTTTATAGTTTAAAGTTTAAAACACGTTCAAAAAGAGAAGTTTTCACTTTTGTAGGATATATAAATTTTGGTGGTACAGTGGCTGAGCCAACGACAAAGTTTAACGGGGCACGATAATTAAATCATGGGTCAAGTTAGTTTTGAGTAAATATTACCGTGGTCAATATACTGATTTTATAAACATTTCTCTAGATTTTTAATAAAAAAAACACATGTAAAAAAATTTGTAATGAAATTTCATAAGGGTCACTGACCCTCTTCCCTAAGCCCTACCTCCGCCACTGTGTGGATGTATGGACCAATAATTCGGATTGATACAGTTAAATTATAAATGGGATCATCATACATCATCGAACAAAAACTTATCAACAATTCTTGTTTGTTGAGAAATAAAAACTATGACCACATCTTATATTTTCATATCGGTTTCAATCACACATAGCGGTTCTTAACTACATAACATCAGTGTTAAGTGGACTCTTAGCTATACAAATACAAATCAATCCATTATGATTAATATCATGCCACTTAGCAACCATTTCATTTTTTCTATAAATCCATTTCTCTAAATAAAGCTTACAATTAGCCCCTAACCATAAAAAAGTTGTTCACCAAAGTAGTTTCACTGGCTAAAGAACCCACACCATCAAAATCCAAATGGCAAACATAAACACAACCGATATAAACATAATGACACCCAAATTAACTTAGATAGAGAAACACAACAAGTGTAGAACGATTGGGGATGAAGCCATATAAACCACAGGGCACATTTCGCTGAAACTACTGCCAAACATTGTGCCGCATCAACAAATACATTAAAATCAAGAAATTTAGCTACAGAGGTGATCATGTACTATCTTGATGGGTATGGATAAAAAGTAGTGGTATTTTTTCTGCTGATTTTGCAACCGATAAATTCTTTGCGAGTCTTTTCTTAAATATATTTGTATGGGGAAAGATATAGTTAAAAACTCTACCATATGATATTTCAATTATTGTTTAGTTTACTTATATATTTCAAAACAAAGTACAAATATTTTTTTTGAAACAAAAACAAAAACACACAGATCAAAAAAGATTTTTACATTACAAATTAAAATTCAAACTATTTTCTTTTACCACCGTCCATATCTCTTTCTAA
>NW_026617567.1:12500-16550 GCF_000801105.2 Raphanus sativus
TTAAGTTTCAGCCTCCTGATACCCTTAACCCACTTCCCAGACCATGATGCGCCTTGTCTTAGGTCATTAGACCTGATTTGGTGCATCCCCTCGCACCATGGTCCATCCGGCCGATCCTATCTAGGATCGGGGACATGACAAGTCTCCCCCACTTGATAGGGATTCGTCCTCGAATCCAGACCAAGTGCATCTTCACCAACATACTGATCATACCACTCGGGGTACTCAGCCTTCATCCTTGCTTCAGTTTCCCAAGTGATAATGTCCTTGCCATTGCTCTCCCACACTACCTTGATCATAGGTACTGTCTTTTTCCTTGTGGCCTTCTCCGCTCTATCTATGATTCGAACCGGCCTTGTCTCTAAGGTCAGGTTCTTACCAAGATCTTTGGGAATCTCAGGCAACACCACATCCTGCTCGGATAGACACTTCCTTAGTTGGGACACATGGAACACATTGTGGTATGCATCCATTGCTGATGGCAAATCCAACTTGTATGCCACTGCGCCCACCTTCTCGGTGATCCTGAATGGACCTAAGTATCTAGGATCCAGTTTCCTTCTTCCAGAAACCCTGGTCCTGCCTCTGAAGGTAATCATCTTGAGGTACACTAGGTCACCCACCTCAAACTCAAGATGTTTCCTCCTCTTGTCCGCGTAGCTCTTCTGTCTATCCTGAGCTTCCTTCATCTTTTCTTTGACAAATTTGATCTTTTCTGTGGTCTCCTCCACAATCTCAGGACCAATCATGCTGCGCTCCCCCACTTGGGTCCAGCATAATGGTGTCCTGCATGGCCGCCCATACAAAGCCTCATATGGTGACATACCAATGCTCGTATGGAAGCTATTGTTGTAAGCAAACTCTACCAAAGGCAAGTGCTTCTCCCAGGTCTCTCCCCAGTCCAAAACACAAGCCCTTAGCATATCCTCCAATGTCTGAATCGTCCTCTCTGACTGGCCATCAGTCTGTGGATGATAAGCTGTACTCATGTGCACTCTTGTGCCTAAGGCCTTTTGGAAAGCTTGCCAAAAGTAGGATGTGAACCTCGGATCTCTATCCGACACAATACTTGCAGGTACCCCATGAAACCTCACTATTTCATTTATGTAAATCTGCACAATCTCATCCACACCATCCCCCTTCTTTATTGCCAAGAAGTGAGCCGACTTGGTTAGCCTATCGACCACCACCCAAACAGCATCTTTCTTGGTCCTGGTCGTAGGGAAGCCAGTCACAAAGTCCATGGTAATGTGATCCCACTTCCATTCCGGAATGGGTAAACTTTGGAGTAGTCCACTGGGCACTTGGTGCTCCGCCTTGACCAATTGACAAATGGGGCACTTTGCCACCCACTCGGCCACATCGGTCTTCATGCGCACCCAGTGGTAATACCTCTTCAAATCTCTGTACATCTTGTTCAGTCCAGGATGTACTGAGAACTTAGATCTATGAGCTTGCCTCATAATCTCTTCCTTGAGTTCCCTATTGTTAGGAACACTTATCCTCCCATTAACCAAGATGGTACCATTGCTTGTGGTTTGGTACTCAGTCTTGTCATTGAGAGCAACCTTTTGAAGGTTCTTATCCAGCTTCTGAGCTGTACAAATCCTGGTAAGGAGATCGGCCTGATCCACTGCCTCTAACCCCAATGGCTCATCAGCACTGGCCAGTGTGTTAAGGTTGAGTGACCGGACCATCCCTTCCAATATGTCAGCCTCCTTTTCAGCTGAGACCTCCGCCCTTCTTCGGCTCAAAGCATCAGCCACTAAGTTGGCCTTCCCTGGATAGTAAGTTATGTCCAGATCATAATCTGCCACAAACTCCATCCACCTCCTTTGCCTTAAGTTCAACTCAGGCTGAGTGAAGATATACTTCAGACTCTTATGGTCTGTAAGTATCTGAACCTTGGCACCATAAAGATATGATCTCCAAATCTTCAGGGCAAACACCACAGCTGCCATCTCTAGGTCATGTGTGGGGTAATTACCCTCATGCTTCCTCAATTGCCTTGAGGCGTATGCAATGACCTTCCCATGTTGGGTCAGTACACATCCTAATCCAGTAATGGAGGCGTCTGTGTATACCACATATGGTTGGTCCTCCTCAGGCAGGACAAGGACTGGTGCACTAGTAAGCATGTCCTTAAGCGCAGAGAAGCTTCTCTCACACTCCTCAGACCATACAAACTTAACATCCTTTCCTGTCAACTGAGTCATAGGCTGTGCCAAGCTAGCAAAGCCCTTCACAAACTTCCTGTAGTAGCCGGCCAGCCCTAAGAAGCTTCTGACTTCTGTGGCATTCTTAGGCTGAGGCCATGCCTTTATGGCCACTACCTTCTCTGGATCAACAGACACACCTTCACTTGACACAATGTGTCCAAGGAAGCCTATGCTCTTCTGCCAGAAGCTACACTTGCTTAACTTAGCAAAGAGCTGCTGCTCTCTCAACCTCCCCAGCACAGCCCGAAGATGCCTTTCATGATCCTCCTTGCTCTTGGAATATACAAGTATGTCATCTATGAAGATGATTACAAATTCATCCAAGAAGTCTCGGAAGGTACCATTCATCATCTTCATGAATGCTGCTGGTGCATTGGTCAGACCAAATGGCATAACCACAAACTCATAGTGGCCGTACCTGGTCCTGAATGCAGTCTTCTTTATATCACTTGGTTCAATTGGGATCTGATGATACCCTGAAGCCAAGTCAATCTTAGAGAACCACCTTGCTCCCTTAAGCTGATCCAACAGCTCATCTATCCGAGGCAATGGGTACTTATTCTTGATAGTAACCCTATTCAGCCCTCGATAGTCAATACACAGCCTAAAGCTACCATCCTTCTTCTTCACAAAGAGGACTGGTGCTCCCCAAGGCGACACACTAGGGCGTATGAAACCCTTATCCAACAACTCCTCTAGTTGTTTCTTTAGCTCGGCCATCTCAGCAGGAGCCATGCGGTAGGGACTTTTTGACATTGGGGCCGTCCCTGGTTCCAGTTCTATTATGAATGGGTCTGACCTATCAGGGGGAATGCCCTGTGGAGACCTAAACACATCCTCAAACTCACTGACCAGCGGAATCCCGTCCGGGTTACCACCCCCAACAACCTCCTTAGTGGTGATTGTGGCAATATAAGCCTCACAACCCCGCTCAAGCATCCTTTCCGCTTGGACTGCTGATACCACTAAGCATCCAGAGGTTGGACGAATACCTTGGAACCTGATCGGGGGTCCACACCCACTCTCAAACAGCACCCTTCCCCGGTGACAGTCTAAGGTGGCCCGATTCTTTCCAAGCCAGTCCATACCCAAGATCACCTCATGATTCTTGAGTTGGACCACAACAAGATCCACAGGCATTACCCTGTCCTGGATCACCACTGGGATATCCTTCACTCGTCCTAATGAGGGCATCAATTGGCCTCCAGCCGCACTCACTAGGCCAGGATCATCCCCTGTCCCAATCTGGAACAAACCCTTTCCGACCAAACATGGACTCACAAAACTATGTGTAGCTCCAGTGTCGAAAAGTACATGTGTTTTCACACCACCAATACTTAGGGTCCCTACAGGAAACCCAATCTAAGCATCTAATCCATTCTAGGTTCCATACCATGCATTTCTAAAAATTTAAAAAGAATAAGATCAGATCATTACCAGTGATCGCCATGAAAGGCTTGGCCTCATCAGTGTCCTTAGACAACTCATAGACCCTTGGTGCAGAAGTCTGGCCACGGCTTGGTTCCGGCTTGCTAACCTCAGACCTCATCCTGCCTGATCCAGCCTGAAGCTTAGGACAGTCCTTTTCGGAAGTGTCCGGCCTTCCCACACTGAAACAAGTCCTAGAGTCACCACCAGCCGCTTGACCACGACTCTGATCTGGTCCAGGACAGTCCCGGACTGAGTGGTCCATCTTGCCACACCTTGTGCAAGCTCCCATAGCTCTCCAGCACTCACCACCATGGCGCCTTCCACACTTTTGGCACTCCGGCCTTCCACTTGAGGTCTTACCCTCATCACTTGAATCTCTCTTCCTCTTCCGGTCACCAGC
>NW_026617568.1:0-16549 GCF_000801105.2 Raphanus sativus
CAATGTTGAGATGAAGCAATAAAACTAGACAAGTATGATGACAAAGAAGGAGAAGTAAAGCAACCGGAGTGATCAAGGAAGAGCAAGTGAGCTTGTCCGTACAGTTAGGTCAAGAGAAACCTAACTTACCCTAGAAGACAAGTCACTGGTCTACTTGAGAAGGAAGGCAGCTTCAAATGGATTTAAACATATGGGAATGTCGACAAGGGATCAAAGAGACGTTGGAGTTGAAGGAGGAAGAGTCACGGGTGAAGTTAAGGAGAAGAGAGCCGTTTATCACCTGTCACTATCTCACCATGCTGAACGAGCCCTGCGCAGTTCAGACCCTATTTGTTTATTCCTTTATGCTTCTCAACTTGTCTTTGTTTAATGTTTGTCTTAGTCTATTTATAGACTTGTATCTGAACCAAAGTAAATCAAGGAAATATATTCATCCTTCTCACTCTCTCTCTCGCAAACATGTTTCTCAAATTCTCTCCTTTGATTCTCAACTAAACTCATCAATCTCTCATCATATAATTCTCAATTCTCACATGGTATCAGAGCTTTCTAGCTCTTGAGACCTATTTCTCTTCCGCAATTTCTCTGTGTTCTTGCTATTTTAAGTAAAAGTTCTTGGTGTTCTTGGAGTGTTCTTCATTTTCACCTCCAGAATTTGCCAAAAATAGCAAAGTTCATCTTTAAATTTCTTTTCACAAAACTCTCTTGATGGATTCTGCTGGAGAACACTCACGGATGGTGACCATTCCAGTTACTCTCAAGGGAGCTAACTATCTACATTGGGCGAGGCTAACTAAAACCGCTCTTGGAGGCAGAGGGCTCTGGGAGGTGGTTGAAGAAGGCAGGAGCAACAAGAAGAAGACTGTCCTAGGAGAGGATGGCAAAGAAGTGATGCAAGCTGAAGCTGATGACAAGAAGCGAGTTCAAGAGGATCTCCTGGTCTTGTCTATCATCCAACACAGCCTTGAGGCATCAATCTTGGAGTCTTACGCCTACTGTGAGACCTCAAAAGAACTATGGGATACACTTCAGAAGGTGTTTGGTAATGTATCCAACATTAACCGAGTGTTTGAAGTCAAGAGGGCTATCAACAACCTGTGTCAAGAGGATACTGAGTTTGATAAACACTTTGGGAAGTTCAGATCTCTATGGGCAGAGCTGGAGATGTTGAGACCAGCAACCCTTGACCCGGATGTACTGAATGAGAGAAGAGAGCAAGATAAGGTCTTTGCCTTGCTATTCTCTCTTAACCCCGGGTACAATGAATTGATCAAGCACATACTGAGGGGAGTTAGTCTCCCATCTCTGGATGAAGTGTGTGCTCAAATCCAAAAGGAGCAAGGCTCAGTTGGACTCTTTGGAGGGAAGAAAGACCTTGTGATAGCTAACCAAGCAGAAGGTGTTGCTAACAAAGGTCACTTCAAACCTGAAGACAAGAAGGTGTGGGTGTGTGACCACTGCAAGAAGAAGGGGCATGGGAAAGACAAGTGCTGGATACTCCATCCTCATTTGAAGCCACAGAAGTTCCGAACTGGTAACAATGAAGCAAGAGCTAACTACTCAGGCGACATAGGTGAACCCGGAGCAGTGAGTGGAGGGGAGAAGGCTCTAGCATCCAGCTCAACTATGAGGAACCCCAAGATGAGACTATCAAGCGCTCAGACATTGAAGCTCTCATCAAACTCCTCAAAGATAACTCTGGTAACAAATTTGGTACCTCTTTTTCATGCGCTTATCAGTGATATCTCCATGAATGCTTTAACTAGTTCTAAGTTGATAAAACCTCTAGTTATAGATTCAGGAGCTAGTCATCACATGATTAGTGACCTGACCTTAATTAAAAACATTGTTCCTGCTCTAGGACATGTTATGATTGCAAATGGGGATAAGATACCAATTAAAGGCATAGGTGATCTTAAATTGTTTAACAAGGAATCTAAGGCTCTTTACATGCCTAGCTTTGCCTCAAATTTGTTATCTGTAAAAAGAGTTACTAATGATCTTAAGTGCAGTGTTACATTCACGCCTAATGAAGTGTACTTTCAGGATATTGAGACTAGTAGGTTGCTTGGCAATGGTGTAACCAAGGGAGACTTGTACTTGCTGGAAGACACCAAGACCTCAACCGATTTATCTTATGCTTTAAATTCTGTTTCAGCTTTACCTAAAGATGTATTGTGGCATGCTAGATTAGGACATCCTCATTCTCGTGCTTTGAACATCATGTTGCCTAGTATCTCTTTTAAAAGTGACTGTGAAGCTTGTATCTTAGGGAAACATTGCAAGACAGTGTTCCCTAGATCAAGTAAAATTTATGAAAATTGCTTTGATCTTATTCATTCTGATGTTTGGACCGCACCATGTGTATCTAGAGAACATCACAAATATTTTGTAACATTCATAGATGAAAAGTCTAAGTATACTTGGATAACCTTATTGCCATCAAAGGATAGGGTCTTAGAAGCATTCATAAAATTTCAAAACTATGTCACTAATCACTTCAATGCCAAGATTAAAATTTTGAGATCAGATAATGGAGGAGAATACACAAGCAAGGCATTCAAGCAACACTTAGCCAAACATGGGATGATCCATCAAACAAGCTGTCCTTACACTCCACAACAAAATGGGGTCGCTGAGAGGAAGAATAGACACCTTATGGAGGTAGCCAGGAGCATGATGTTCCATACAAGCATGCCTAAAAGATTCTGGAGTGATGCTGTCACAACCGCATGCTATTTGATCAACAGGATTCCTACCAGGATCCTACAAGATCAATCTCCTTATGAGGTATTGAACAACACAAAACCCTCTATTGAACATATGCGTGTGTTTGGTTGCCTTTGTTTTGTCTTTGTTCCAGGAGAGCAAAGAGATAAGCTCGCGCCAAGAGTACAAAGGCAGTATTCATTGGATATTCTCCTCATCAGAAAGGGTATAAATGCTTTGTACCAGAGACCAGGAGGGTCTTAGTCTCCAGGGAGGTCAAGTTCTTGGAATCCAAAGGATACTATGATGGAAACAGTTGGGAAGATTTGGAGAATCTATCTCAATCTGCTTCAGATAGAGCATCTAACCTAAGAAGAGTCATGGAAAGTCTGGGCATCAGTGTACCTGTTGAGAGAGCATCAGAAGAAGCACCAGTGACACCAGCAACTACTCCTGAGGTTACTCACCTTGATCATGAGGGGGACAATGAAGCTGAGCATCAAGAGGAGCAGTCAGCAAGTCCTGATCAAGCTGAGCAACAAGCTGAACAGCATGCGCATGAGGATATTACACAAGAGACTCAAGAGACTCAAGAGGAGCCTACTGTGAGTTCAGGACCTAGTGGTGAAGAAGGCAACACTCAACCAGCCTTAAGAAGAAGCACTAGAGTCAGGCAGCCAGCAGCAAACTGGAAAAACAACAGAGTCTACTTCAACTCCCAAGCAGTAGCTCATCCCATCCAAGCAGTGTGCTCTCTAGCACAATACCCACAAGAGCATGTAGTGTTCATAGGAGAGCTGGATCAGGAATATATTCCAAGATCATATGAGGAAGCTATGGAGCATGCAGAATGGAGGGAATCAGTGGGCAGTGAGTCAAGTGCCATGATCATCAATGATACATGGTATGAGGCAGAGCTACCAAAGGGCAAGAGAGCTGTGACTAGTCGGTGGATATTCACTATCAAGTACAATGCTGATGGTACTGTGGAAAGGCGTAAGACAAGGTTGGTAGCAAGAGGCTTTACTCAAACCTATGGAGAGGATTACCTTGATACTTTTGCGCCAGTTGCAAAACTACACACCATAAGGATAGTCCTATCCTTAGCAGTCAACTTAGAGTGGGATCTATGGCAGATGGATGTGAAGAATGCATTCTTACAAGGAGAGTTGGAAGATGAAGTTTACATGAAGCCACCTCCTGGTCTTGAGCATTTAGTGAAACCAGGCAATGTTCTCAGATTGAAGAAAGCTATCTATGGTCTAAAGCAATCACCAAGAGCCTGGTATCACAAGCTAAGCACCACACTCAATGGGAGAGGCTTTGTGAAGTCAGAAGCTGATCACACCTTGTTCACACTCACCAGCAAGAGGGGAATCATTGTAATCCTAGTATATGTGGATGATATCATCATCACTGGCAGTGACAAGGAGGGGATACTTGCAACCAAGACATATCTCAAGTCATCTTTGATATCAAGGATTTGGGAGAGCTCAAATATTTTCTAGGCATTGAGATATGCCGATCCAAGGAAGGACTATTTCTATCTCAAAGGAAGTATGCTTTGGATCTACTGAAAGAGGCTGGTGATCTAGGAGGAAGAGCTGCAAAGACTCCACTAGAAGATGGGTACAAAGTGATGCGAGAGGGGGAGATTGATAGCAAGCCATATGGAGAGGTGAAGCACTATAGAAGAATGGTGGGAAAGCTTATATATCTCACTATCACTAGACCAGATATATGCTTTGCAGTTAATCAAGTGAGCCAGCACATGCAAGCACCCAAGATACACCATTGGAACATGGTTGAGAGGATACTAAGGTATCTAAGAGAGGCGCCAGGACAAGGAGTGTGGATGGGATGCAACAAGAGCACAGAAATCGTTGGGTATTGTGATGCTGATTGGGCAGGAGATAGAGTTGATAGGAGATCAACTACAGGCTACTGCACCTTCATTGGAGGCAACTTAGTGACTTGGAAAAGCAAGAAGCAAAAGGTTGTGTCATGCTCAAGTGCTGAGGCAGAATATAGGGCAATGAGGAAGCTAACCAGTGAGTTGATCTGGATCAGGAACCTGCTTAACGACTTGGGCATAGTGACTTCATCTCCAATCACCATGCACTGTGATAACCAAGCTGCAATACATATAGCATCCAACAATGTGTTTCATGAGAGGACTAAACACATTGAGGTGGATTGCCATAAAGTGAGGCAGGCTGTAGAGCAAAGGATAATCTTACCATGCTACACAAGAAGTGAGGATCAGTTGGCTGACATCTTCACCAAGGCTGCTAGTACTAAGGTTTGCGAGTTCATTCATTCAAAGCTTGGACTCGTGGATCTTTCATCTCAGTGATCCCCTCATCATGAAGTGTTCTACTCTTTTTTTGCAAGGTTTTGTCCCACTGGGTTTTCTTTGCAAGGTTTTAATGAGGGAATGCTTCATGATCTTCCAAGCTTGACTTGTTCCACATGGTCAAGCTTGAGGGGGAGTGTTGAGATGAAGCAATAAAACTAGACAAGTATGATGACAAAGAAGGAGAAGTAAAGCAACCGGAGTGATCAAGGAAGAGCAAGTGAGCTTGTCCGTACAGTTAGGTCAAGAGAAACCTAACTTACCCTAGAAGACAAGTCACTGGTCTACTTGAGAAGGAAGGCAGCTTCAAATGGATTTAAACATATGGGAATGTCGACAAGGGATCAAAGAGACGTTGGAGTTGAAGGAGGAAGAGTCACGGGTGAAGTTAAGGAGAAGAGAGCCGTTTATCACCTGTCACTATCTCACCATGCTGAACGAGCCCTGCGCAGTTCAGACCTATTTGTTTATTCCTTTATGCTTCTCAACTTGTCTTTGTTTAATGTTTGTCTTAGTCTATTTATAGACTTGTATCTGAACCAAAGTAAATCAAGGAAATATATTCATCCTTCTCACCTCTCTCTCGCAAACATGTTTCTCAAATCTCTCCTTTGATTCTCAACTAAACTCATCAATCTCTCATACTAATTCTCAATTCTCCACCAAGCCTTTCCATAATAACTCTAGGTTATTAGCTCTGTCCGAGGCAGATTGAGATAGATTCTTTAGTTCTTCCCAACTCCTCTCAGCATAATAACCCTTTGATTCCAGGAACTTAAACATCCTTTGATACTAGGACCCTTCTTGTCTCTGGAACATAGCACTTGTATCTTTCTGAGATGTAGAGTAGCAATGAACATGGCCTTTGTGCTTTTTAGCTTCTAACTTGTTCCTCAGTTGTCCTGGAACAAAAACAAAACACACACACCCAAACACCCGCAAAATGGTCTATAGATGGTTTGGTTGTTCAGTACCTCATATGGTTGGAATCAAGTAGAACCCTTGTAGGTGTGCGGTTGATTAGGTAGGTAGCAGTGACCACTGCATCTCCCCAAAATCTTTTAGGGACATTGGCGTGGAACATGATACTCCTGGCCACCTCCATAAGGTGTCTATTCTTCCTCTCAGCCACACCATTTTGTTGTGGAGTGTAAGGGCAGCTAGTTTGTTGGATAATTCCGTGTGCAGCTAGGTGTTGTTTGAAGGCTGTGCTAGTGTATTCACCACCATTATCTGATCTAAGAATTTTAATCTTGACATTGAAATGGTTAGTGATATAGTTTTGGAAATTTTTAAAAGCTTCTAGCACCCTATCTTTAGATTGCAACAATGTGATCCAAGTATACTTGGATTTTTCATCTATGAATGTCACAAAATACTTATGCTGTTCTCTAGATGCACAAGGGGCAGTCCACACATCAGAATGTATTAAATCAAAGCAATTTTCATAGATAGTCTTGGATTTAGGAAATACATTTCTACAATGTTTCCCTAAGATACAAGCTTCACAATCACTTTTAAAATTAATACTAGGCAACAGGATGTTCAAAGCATGCGAGTGAGGATGACCTAATCTAGCATGCCACATTACATCTTTAGGGAATTCAGAGACAGAAACAAAAGCACTAGATAAATCAGAAGCTGGTCTTGTGTCCTCAAGCAAGTACAAGTCCCCCTTGGTGACACCTTTTCCAAGCAACTTACTAGAATCAATATCCTGAAAAGACACACTGTTAGGAGTGAAAGTAACTTGACAATTTAAATCAGTAGTGACTCTCTTAACAGATAGCAAGTTTGAGGCAAAGGTGGCATGTAAAAAGCTTTAGAGTCTTTATCAAACAGCCTAAGATCTCCTACACCTTTTATTGGAATTTTATCACCATTAGCTATCATCACATTTCCTATCACTGGTTCAATGTTTTTAATCAGGTTCAAATCACTAATCATGTGATGAGAAGCACCAGAGTCGATTATCAAAGGTTTAGCTGATTTTAAAAACATTTAAAACATCACCAGCAGTGTGAGAAGCATTAAGAGAGATCCCAAAGGTTCTAGAGATACCAGATTCTTTTAGGGCCTTGATGAGAGCTTCCAAGTCAGACTTCTTGAGAAGCTCATCTATGTTGGTCCTTGGTGTGTTGTACACTGATGTTGAAGCCATTGCGCTTCCTCCACCATGGTTGCTGTTGGAGCAGACTGAGTTTGGAGTTGCTGGGTCAACTCCATCAGCTGAGAAGTTGGCTCTTGCATCCTGGTACTGAGTTCTTGTCTCCTTGAACTTGTTTGGCTTCAGATGGGGATGTAGGATCCAGCACTTGTCTTTGAGATGACCTTCTTCTTGCAGTGGTCACAGATCAAGGACTTCCTATCCTCATGTTTGTAAGCAGCCTTGTTGGCGACCACTTCCTCAGCCTGGTGAGCCATGCTCAAGTCTCCCTTGCTTCCAAATAGGCTCACTGACCCTTCTTCCTTCTGGATTTGAGCACACACATCATCTAAGTCAGGGAGCTTATCAGCCCTTAGGATATGCTTGATAAGGCCACCATAGGATGAGTTGAGTGTGAGCAGCATCCCAAAGACTTTATCTTCTTCACGCCTGGCTAGGAGGATATCATTGTGCACAGTGTGTGGTCTTAATATCTCCAGCTCTGCCCAAAGAGATCTGAACTTGCCAAAGTGGGGCTGGAACTCCACATCTCCTTGACTGAGACCATTGAGGGCTTTCTTTACCTCAAAGACCTTGGTGAGATTGGAGACATTCCCATACACCTTGTACAGAGTGTCCCACAACTGCTTGGTAGTCTCACAGTAAGAGTAAGACTCCATAATTGCTGGTTCAAGTGAGCTAAGGAGGGCTGAGAGCACCATGAGATCTTCTTGTTCCCATTTCTCTTCATCAGCTACCACCATCTCCTTTCCATCTTCTCCTTGGACGGTTTGTTTTGGAGCTGATGCTGTTGTTGCATACTTCCATAAACCTTTTCCTCCAAGGGCTCTCTTCACCATCCTGGCCCAGAAGAGATAGTTAATCCCTTTCAAGGTCACAGGTATGTTGAGGTGTTTGTTGTTGTTGTTGTTGTTGTTTTCCTCCATTTTTCTTTCAAATCGCCAAGAACAGGAGAGAGAAAGTTAAGAACAGAGTTGAGATGAACAAGAACAGAGTTTGCGGAAGTTAGAATAGGTTTCAAGAGCTTTGATGCTCTGATACCAGATAATTTAAATGGATTAAGAGAGAATATGTGGTGATTTATCAAGAACAATGTGAGAATTAAGGAGATGATCCGGAGAGAGAGAGAGAGAGAGGAGAGAGAGAGAGAGAGAGAGAGAGAGAGAGAGAGAGAGAGAGAGAGAAGTGCGCAAAAGATAAGTAAAGAGGAATTATATTTCCTTAGCTTGAAATGGTTCAGGTTACAACCTTAATATAGGCTAGATGTGATCGACATAGAGAAACAATAAACAAAGCAAATCCTAGAGAATTAATAAACAAGTGAGAAGAGTCCAAACTGCTATGGGTCAGGCGGATCAGACTGAAAGTGACATGTCCCAACGGTTGTCTTGATCTCTCAACCTTAACCCATCACGTGAACCAAGCTCCCAACGTTCTATTGCTCAGTTAAGTCGCCAAGACTAATCTTGGCGAGATTCTTCTTTATTTGAATTCACCTTTCTTCTTTCTTTACTTGCAAGTCTCATTGGGAGCTTTAGGTTGTACGGAATAGCTTGTCATCCAAGGTTACTCTTCTTTAGCTTGATCCGCATCCATGTGTTTCCTCTCTTACTCTACATTTGTTTCTTCTTCTCATGCTTCACCTCATACTCTCTTGTCACGCTTGATCACCTCTTTTATTTCTTTCATGTCAACAAGGAGTAGTTGCTGGTGTCACTGGTGCTTCTCCTGATGCTCTCTCAACAGGTACACTGATGCCCAGACTTTCCATGACTCTTCTTAGGTTGGATGCTCTATCTGAAGCAGATTGAGATAGATTCTCCAAATCTTCCCAACTGTTTCCATCATAGTATCCTTTGGATTCCAAGAACTTGACATCCCTGGAGACTAAGACCCTCCTGGTCTCTGGTACAAAGCATTTATACCCTTTCTGATGAGGAGAATATCCAATGAACACTGCCTTTGTACTCTTGGGCGCCAGCTTATCTCTTTGCTCTCCTGGAACAAAGACAAAACAAAGGCAACCAAAACACGCATATGTTCAATAGAGGGTTTTGTGTTGTTCAATACCTCATAAGGAGATTGATCTTGTAGGATCCTGGTAGGAATCCGGTTGATCAAGTAGCATGCGGTTGTAACAGCATCACTCCAGAATCTTTTAGGCATGCTTGTATGGAACATCATGCTCCTGGCTACCTCCATAAGGTGTCTATTTTTCCTCTCAGCGACCCCATTTTGTTGTGGAGTGTAAGGACAGCTTGTTTTGATGGATCATCCCATGTTTGGCTAAGTGTTGCTTGAATGCCTTGCTTGTGTATTCTCCTCCATTATCTGATCTCAAAATTTTAATCTTGGCATTGAAGTGATTAGTGACATAGTTTTGAAATTTATGAATGCTTCTAAGACCCTATCTTTTGATGGCAATAAGGTTATCCAAGTATACTTAGACTTTTCATCTATGAATGTCACAAAATATTTGTGATGTTCTCTAGATACACATGGTGCGGTCCAAACATCAGAATGAATAAGATCAAAGCATTTTTCATAAATTTTACTTGATCTAGGGAACACTGTCTTGCAATGTTTCCCTAAGATACAAGCTTCACAGTCACTTTTAAAAGAGATACTAGGCAACATGATGTTCAAAGCACGAGAATGAGGATGTCCTAATCTAGCATGCCACAATACATCTTTAGGTAAAGCTGAAACAGAATTTAAAGCATAAGATAAATCGGTTGAGGTCTTGGTGTCTTCCAGCAAGTACAAGTCTCCCTTGGTTACACCATTGCCAAGCAACCTACTAGTCTCAATATCCTGAAAGTACACTTCATTAGGCGTGAATGTAACACTGCACTTAAGATCATTAGTAACTCTTTTACAGAACAAATTTGAGGCAAAGCTAGGCATGTAAAGAGCCTTAGAATCCTGGTTAAACAACTTAAGTCACCTATGCCTTTAATTGGTATTTATCCCCATTTGCAATCATAACATGTCCTAGAGCAGGACAATGTTTTTATTAAGGTCAGGTCACTAATCATGTGATGACTAGCTCCTGAATCTATAACTAGAGGTTTTATCAACTTAGAACTAGTTAAAGCATTCATGGAGATATCACTGATAAGCGCATGAAAAGAGGTACCAAATTTGTTACCAGAGTTATCTTTGAGGAGTTTGATGAGAGCTTCAATGTCTGAGCGCTTGATAGTCTCATCTTGGGGGTTCCTCATGTTTGAGCTGGATGCTAGAGCCTTCTCCCCTCCACTCACTGCTCCGGGTTCACCCATGTCGCCTGAGTAGTTAGCTTTGCCTCATTGTTACCAGTCCGGAACTTCTGTGGCTTCAAATGAGGATGAAGTATCCAGCACTTGTCTTTCCCATGCCCCTTCTTCTTGCAGTGGTCGCACACCCACACCTTCTTGTCTTCAGGTTTGAAGTGACCTTTGTTAGCAACACCTTCTGCTTGGTGGCTATCACAAGGTCTTTCTTTCCTCCAAAGAGCCCAACTGAGCCTTGCTCCTTTTGGATTTGAGCACACACTTCATCCAGAGATGGGAGACTAACTCCCCTCAGTATGTGCTTGATCAATTCATTGTACCCGGGGTTAAGGAGAATAGCAAGGCAAAGACCTTATCTTGCTCTCTTCTCTCATTTAGTACATCCGGGTCAAGGGTTGCTGGTCTCAACATCTCCAGCTCTGCCCATAGAGATCTGAACTTCCCAAAGTGTTTATCAAACTCAGTATCCTCTTGACACAGGTTGTTGATAGCCCTCTTGACTTCAAACACTCGGTTAATGTTGGATACATTACCAAACACCTTTTGGAGTGTATCCCATAGTTCTTTTGAAGTCTCACAGTAGGCGTAAGACTCCAAGATTGATGCCTCAAGGCTGTGTTGGATGATAGACAAGACCAGGAGATCCTCTTGAACTCGCTTCTTGTCATCAGCTTCAGCTTGCACCACTTCTTTGCCATCCTCTCCTAGGACAGTCTTCTTCTTGTTGCTCCTGCCTTCTTCAACCACCTCCCAGAGCCCTCTGCCTCCAAGAGCGGTTTTAGTTAGCCTCGCCCAATGTAGATAGTTAGCTCCCTTGAGAGTAACTGGAATGGTCACCATCCGTGAGTGTTCACCAGCAGAATCCATCAAGAGAGTTTTGTGAAAAGAAATTTAAAGATGAACTTTGCTATTTTTGGCAAATTCTGGAGGTGAAAATGAAGAACACTTCAAGAACACAAAGAACTTTACTCAAAATAGCAAGAACACAGAGAAATTGCGGAAGAGAAATAGGTCTCAAGAGCTAGAGAGCTCTGATACCATGTGAGAATTGAGAATTATATGATGAGAGATTGATGAGTTTAGTTGAGAATCAAAGGAGAGAATTGAGAACATGTTGCGAGAGAGAATGAGAAGGATGAATGTGTTTCCTTAATTTGATTAGTTCATGGTACATGTCTTTAAATAGACAAGATAGATAAACAAACAAGACAAGTTGACTAGCTAAAAGATTAAACAATTGGGGACTGATCTTGCGCAGAGGCTCGTTCAGCATGAGAGACAATGACAGGTGCTAAACGGTCATCTCTCCTTAACTCCACCCGTGACTCCTCTCTGATCAAGCTCCAACGTCTCTTTTGCTCCTTTGTCGACATCTTCTTTTTTTGAAGTGTGTGAGACTCCTTCCTTCTCAAGCTAGCCAATGACTTGTCTTCTAAGGTAAGTTAGGTCACTCTTGACCAAACTGTACGGACAAGCTCACTTGGACTTCCTTGATCACTCCGGGTTCTCCTCTTCATCTCTTCTCTTCTTTTTCATCATACCATCTAGTTTATTGCTTCATCTCAACAATAAGTGCTGTGAGCAAGAAGATATCCCACCTTCTATCCAGATGATTCCAGATTAGCCTGTTCGGACATATGCCATTATCTTCATGATTCTTATCAAACCAGGATGAACCACGATCTAAGAAGCTTTATTTGGAACCACTAATCAGTGGAGAATAACCAGGAAGTTGAATAAATCTCATAGGAGTTGTGAGTAAGAAGATATCCCACCTTCTATCCAGATGATTCCAGATTAGCCTGTTCGGACATTGGCAATATCTTCATGATTCTTATCAAACCAGGATGAACCACGATCTAAGAAGCTTTATTTGGAACCACTAATCAGTGGAGAATAACCAGGAAGTTGAATAAATCTCATAAGTGTTGTGAGCAAGAAGATATCCACCTTCTATCCAGATGATTCAGATTAGCCTGTTCGGACATATGCCATTATCTTCATGATTCTTATCAAACCAGGATGAACACGATCTAAGAAGCTTTATTTGGAACCACTAATCAGTGGAGAATAACCAGGAAGTTGAATAAATCTCATACATGAGTTGTGAGTAAGAAGATATCCCACTTTATATCCAGATGATTCCAGATTAGCCTGTTCGGACATATGGCAATATCTTCATGATTCTTATCAAACCAGGATGAACCACGATCTAAGAAGCTTTATTTGGAACCACTAATCAGGTGGAGAATAACCAGGAAGTTGAATAAATCTCATAGGAGTTGTGAGTAAGAAGATATCCCACTTTATATCCAGATGATTCCAGATTAGCCTGTTCGGACATATGGCAATATCTTCATGATTCTTATCAAACCAGGATGAACCACGATCTAAGAAGCTTTATTTGGAACCACTAATCAGTGGAGAATAACCAGGAAGTTGAATAAATCTCATAGGAGTTGTGAGTAAGGAATATCCCACTTTCTATCCAGATGATTCCAGATTAGCCTGTTCGGACATATGCAATATCTTCATGATTCTTATCAAACCAGGATGAACCACGATCATAAGAAGCTTTGATTGGGAACCACTAATCAGTGGAGAATAACCAGGAAGTTGAATAAATCTCATAGGAGTTGTGAGTAAGAAGATATCCCACTTTCTATCCAGATGATTCCAGATTAGCCTGTTCGGACATATGGCAATATCTTCATGATTCTTATCAAACCAGGATGAACCACGATCTAAGAAGCTTTATTTGGAACCACTAATCAGTGAGAATAACCAGGAAGTTGAATAATCTCATAAGTGTTGTGAGCAAGAAGATATCCCACCTTCTATCCAGATGATTCCAGATTAGCCTGTTCGGACATATGCCATTATCTTCATGATTCTTATCAAACCAGGATGAACCACGATCTAAGAAGCTTTATTTGGAACCACTAATCAGTGGAGAATAACCAGGAAGTTGAATAAATCTCACAGGAGTTGTGAGTAAGAAGATATCCCACTTTCTATCCAGATGATTCCAGATTAGCCTGTTCGGACATATGGCAATATCTTCATGATTCTTATCAAACCAGGATGAACCACGATCTAAGAAGCTTATTTGGAACCACTAATCAGTGGAGAATAACCAGGAAGTTTGAATAAATCTCATAAGGAGTTGTGATTAAGAAGATATCCCACTTTCTATCCAGATGATTCCAGATTAGCCTTTTCGGACATATGGCAATATCTTCATGATTCTTATCAAACCAGGATGAACCACGATCTAAGAAGTTTATTGGGAACCACTAATCAGTGGAGAATAACCAGGAAGTTTAATAAATCTCATAGGAGTTGTGAGTAAGAAGATATCCCATTTCTATCCAGATGATTCCGATTAGCCTTTCGGACATATGCCATTATCTTCATGATTCTTATCAAACCAGGATGAACCACGATCAAAGAAGCTTTATTTGGAACCACTATTCAGTGTAGAATAACCAGGAAGTTAAATAAATCTCATAGGAGTTGTGAGTAAGAAATATCCACTTTCTATCCAGATGATTCCAGATTAGCCTGTTCGGACATATGGCAATATCTTCATGATTCTTATCAAACCAGGATGAACGTCTAAGAAGCTTTATTTGGAACCACTAATCAGTGGAGAATAACAGGGGAAGTTGAAAAAAATCTCATAAGTGTTGTGAGTAAAGAAGATATCCCACCTTCTATCCAGATGATTCCAGATTAGCCTGTTCGGACATATGCATTACTTCATGATTCTTATCAAACCAGGATGAACCACGATCTTAAGAAGCTTTATTTGGTAACCACTAATCAGTGGAGAATAACCAGGAAGTTGAATAAATCTCATAGGAGTTGTGAATTAAGAAGATATCCCACTTTCTATCCAGATGATTCCAGATTAGCCTGTTCGGACATATGTCAATATCTTCATGATTCTTATCAAACCAGGATGAACCAATATAAGAAGCTTGATTGGGAACCACTAATCAGTGGAGAATAACCCAGGAAGTTGAATAAATCTCACAGGAGTTGTTGAGTAAGAAGATATCCCACTTTATATCCCAGATGAACTTCCAGATTAGCCTGATTCGGACATATGGCAATATCTTCATGATTCTTATCAAACCAGGATGAACCACGATCTAAGAAGCTTTATTTGGAACCACTAATCAGTGGAGAATAACCAGGAAGTTGAATAAATCTCATAGGTGTTGTGAGCAAGAAGATATCCCACCTTCTATCCAGATGATTCCAGATTAGCACATATGTCAATATCTTCATGATTCTTATCAAACCAGGATGAACCAATATATAAGAGCTTGATTGGGACCACTAATCAGTGGAGAATAACCAGGAAGTTGAATAAATCTCATATGAGTTGTGAGTAAGAAGATATCCCACTTTATATCCAGATGATTCCAGATTAGCCTGTTCGGACATATGGCAATATCTTCATGATTCTTATCAAACCAGGATGAACCACGATCTAAGAAGCTTTATTTGGAACCACTAATCAGTGGAGAATAACCAGGAAGTTGAATAAATCTCATAGGAGTTGTGAGTAAGAAGATATCCACTTTCTATCCAGATGATTCCAGATTAGCCTGTTCGGACATATGGCAATATCTTCATGATTCTTATCAAACCAGGATGAACCACGATCTAAGAAGCTTTATTTGGAACCACTAATCAGTGGAGAATAACCAGGAAGTTGAATAAATCTCATAGGAGTTGTGAGTAAGAAGATATCCCACTTTCTATCCAGATGATTCCAGATTAGCCTTTTCGGACATATGCCAATATCTTCATGATTCTTATCAAACCAGGATGAACCACGATATAAGAAGCTTTATTGGGAACCACTAATCAGTGGAGAATAACCAGGAAGTTGAATAAATCTCATAGGAGTTGTGAGTAAGAAGATATCCCACTTTCTATCCAGATGATTCCAGATTAGCCTGTTCGGACATATGGCAATATCTTCATGATTCTTATCAAACCAGGATGAACCACGATCTAAGAAGCTTTATTTGGAACCACTAATCAGTGGAGAATAACCAGGAAGTTGAATAAATCTCATAAGTGTTGTGAGTAAGAAGATATCCCACTTTCTATCCAGATGATTCCAGATTAGCCTGTTCGGACATATGCCATTATCTTCATGATTCTTATCAAACCAGGATGAACCACGATCTAAGAAGCTTTTATTTGGAACCACTAATCAGTGGAGAATAACCAGGAAGTTGAATAAATCTCATAGGAGTTGTGAGTAAGAAGATATCCCACTTTATATCCAGATGATTCCAGATTAGCCTGTTCGGACATATGGCAATATCTTCATGATTCTTATCAAACCAGGATGAACCACGATCTAAGAAGCTTTATTTGGAACCACTAATCAGTGGAGAATAACCAGGAAGTTGAATAAATCTCATAGAGTTGTGATTAAGAAGATATCCCACTTCTATCCAGATGATTCCAGATTAGCCTGTTCGGACAATATGCCATTATCTTCATGATTCTTATCAAACCAGGATGAAACACGATCTAAGAAGCTTTATTTGGAACCACTAATCAGTGGAGAATAACCAGGAAGTTGAATAAATCTCATAGGATTGTAATTAAGAAGATATCCCACTTTCTATCCAGATGATTCCAGATTAGCCTGTTCGGACATATGGCAATATCTCATGATTCTTATCAAACCAGGATGAACCAATATATAAGAAGCTTGATTAGGAACCACTAATCATTGGAGAATAACCAGGAAGTTGAATAAATCTCATAGGAGTTGTGAGTAAGAAGATATCCACTTTCTATCCAGATGATTCCAGATTAGCCTGTTCGGACATATGGCCAATATCTTCATGATCTTAACAAAACCAGGATGAACACGATCTAAGAAGCTTTATTTGGAACCACTAATCAGTGGAGAATAACCAGGAAGTTGAATAAATCTCATAAGGTTGTGTAGCAAGAAGATATCCCACCTTCTATCCAGATGATTCCAGATTAGCCTGTTGACAT
>NW_026617569.1:0-16548 GCF_000801105.2 Raphanus sativus
TGTGTATATAATATTATATATATTTTTGTGTAACATTTATATAATATATACATATTAGACATATATATATATTTTATAAATATATATAGAATTTAATAGTGTTTATAATTTGTGTTGTACTTGTTATTAGTTTTGTATTTAATATTCTTCATTTTTAGTATAATAATTTGCCTTGTCACATCTTTTACCTTTTAACTTATATACATAGTTATGCCATTTTTCAAAAAAAAACTTATACACATAGTCTTGTAAAATGTAATATAAAAAACATATTTAAAAAATCTACTGACCATATGCCACCATTATTTGGTTGTTTGAACAAAAAAAATCATGTTCTTGCATAACTGTGTATGTTTGATATGATGTAGGTGAAGAGTAAATATATGTAAGTAAAGTTAGTGATACGAACATGAGCCATGTTGGTCTATGCCACAATTATTGGTTTTTTGGAAGATCAATGAGCATAAGCATACACGGTCTTTGTATGCTTACGTTGTAAAATGAGTCGGATATTTTTTCTCTTATGTCTGGAATGATATAGAACTCGTTGATTTAAGAGTGGTTCAGTTTTATATGATCTAATTATATTAAGAGATTTAACCAAAAATATTATAAAAGTGTTACTGGTTAGGTTTAACTAATCTATGTTGGTTAAGATTTGGTTTATTTAAGTTGGAAGATTTGCATTGTATAGGGAGGCATGATATATTCTAGCAACAACTATGAAAAAGTCCAAAATTTAAATGAAAACTTCAAATAGTAGATAATCCCTAAATTAATAGATTAGATTGTTCAAAAGAGGTTTTATGTCTAATCAACGTCTCCCTCCAACGAGTGATTCTAATTAAACAGCTCAATTTCCAAAAGTATACACTTTTGCCTAATGATTAGTTTCAGTGTTTTCTCCTCTACTTGCAGTTTAGTGAAGATTTGATCTAAACGTGATTTGATATGTTTAAAGATTTGTGTCTTGTTGATTTTAACATGCCAGTGAATTGGTGTTTTAATATATTATAACGTATTTTCTGAGCCCCAATATTCAATGTAAAGTAGAATCACAAAGTTGTCCTTTGTTGACTTCTTGTATTTCTAACTTCAAATTTCATCAAACTTGCTTTCGATATTAAAAATATCATCTGAAAATAACCAACATATGATTTTGAGTAACCTTTATAGTTTTTTATTACAGATAACAATACTTCTGAAAATGTTTAAATTGATTATTAAATACTCTTTCTGTGTCAAATTATTTGTCGTTGTAGAGTAATAATTTTTGTTTCAAAATAAATATCGTATTCGGTTTTCAATGCAAATTTGTTGACTATATTTTCTACTCATTTCTATTGGTTGAAGCAAGATTAGGTGTATTAGTAAGATATTTTTATTTTGAAAATATGTAAAAATTAAATGTTTTCATAATATAATGCATAAAACTAGAACGACAACTAATATGAAACGGATTGAGTAATAAACAATAGCCGCCAAAACAAAATTAATAATATTTGAAACTAAAAATCGGTTTCTAAAATTGTTAGATGAGTAATAAATCCTCAAATTTAAACATGTGCTAACTGCTAAGAGTCCAAGATTAAATGTGTTACACATGAGTAGATTCTAAAATAAGCCCATCAAAGGCCTAGGTGCCTAACTAAGTTAAACTGTTTCTCGTCTGCAGTCTAGGTAACAGTGAATGATCTTTTCTAATAGTTGAGATTTGAGATCTGGGAGAGTATCTGATCAAAAAAAAAAAGATTTGGGAGAGTATATAGAACCGGACTTTAACTTTTGTCAGTTGATCACAATAAATCGTATATTTTGATAGTCTAAAAATGAAATGTTGTATTAGTCAAGTGATTTGTTCAGGTTTGTGAATTTGACCAAAACACAATTTATATAAAAAGAATACTTCCCTTGGATTGAATACAACACTTCAAACTTTCAAAAGATAAATTGTCGAAAAAAGGATTATACATTCAGTTTTGAACTATCATTTCAAATTGTATATCGAAATATTAATAGCTATCATCAAACATATTCGTTTTCTAAATAACAAAAACTGAAATTTTCTGTGTCTCACAAAATTGACTCACCTTGTTAACTTCTTTAACTGAAATCCACCAAGGTGACTTAATGATTATCATCATAATTACATAATCACTTTGCATATTCCCCAATTCAACATTGTATATGGAACAGTGAGGGCCATCGATGCAATAAAATCAGTTCTTTAGATTTTTGAATTTTGAAAAGTAGGTAAAATTTCCATCTTAACAAACAAAAAGGGTCAAATATAATTTTTCCAAATATATTAAAATGTCGATTGAAATCCTATATTGTGGATATAGGATTTCAATCGACATCAACTAGTGATATTTATAATGGATAAAAGTACGGATTAAAATAAATAGATATATTGTGGATCATAAAATTCACACTAGATATTATTCTCTCTATTTTTAAATAAGTATCATTTTGATATTTTCACACAGATTGAAATCGAAATCATTGTTTAGGTAGCTAAGTTTCTAGGCTTTTGCGTATCAGTTTCTTATTTTGTGTCTTCTTTCCTTTGATCATCATATTCCTCTCTTCTTGTACTTAAGAGCAAACATAATTGATGGGTTTTCAACTTTGGTATCTCACGTATTCCAATACAAAATAAAAGTATATAAATATCTCAAATATTTAGATATCCCATCAAAAATATCTCAAATAAGATACTTTGAGACTTTTTGACAGTATCCAAACATTTGATATATTCATCTTTATTATTTTGTGTAGTAATCCGTGTACCAAAATTGAAGAACCCATCAATAATGTTGCTTTAAGATCCACATTTTTTGTTCTCTATCAAATTCACAACATCTCGTTTTATATATTGATAGGTTTGATCTGCTGGGCTTTTCTCGAATTATTGGGACCAACATATATCTAGATTAAAAAATTAACATCTTAATCAATCTTCTATTAAATTAGAAGTACAATTTTTATCTACCATAAAAAAATCATAAAAAATCAAATTCATTAATTACATAATAATTATTAATAATAATAAATAAATAAATTTTAACTATAAATTTGAATTTAATTTTTAATTATAACAAAATCATTGTGAAAAATTAACAATCTTACTCAATGTTTTAAATACTTCTTATTAAATAATATTTAATTAATTTCGTATTAATAATATAATATAAATCAATATTAATTAATTTTTATTATAAAACATAAATTATTTCTATGATATTTTAAATAAATTTATAATTATAAGTCCTGTATTATTTAAAATAGAAGTATTGACAAGATTATATAAATTGGTAAATTAACCGATATAAATGTTTTAAATGCTTTCATTTAAATAAATTATCATTTGCATTAAACGGGTTAACATTTGTTAACTATGTAATATTTATTTCTACAGTTATATATTCTCAAAAGTCATCTTCTATGTTGAGAGTACATTTTACCATAGAAAGTCATAATAAGTCCATTTTATTAATACATAGTATGACATAATAATTAATAAGAATATTAGTAATAAATAAATTTTAAACTATAAATTTGAAATTTTTTTAATATTATAAACAAAATCTATTGAAAAAAAATCTAACAAAATTCTACTCAATGTTTTCAATACTTTATTAAATAATATATTAATTAATTTCTTAATTAATAATATAATATTAATTAAATTTTATATAAAACATTAAAAAGTCTATGCTATTTTTAATGAATTTTATAATTATGGTATGTATTATATTAAAAATAGAAGTATTTGATAAGATTATATTAAATTGGTAAATTAATCTATTTAAACTTTTTTAAATGCTTCATTTAAATATATGATATTTACCATTTAACGGGTTAATAGTTGTTAACTATGTAATATTTTATACAAAAATAAAGTTCTTAACATATGTTAAAAAGTTATTCCTACAGCTATATATTTTTAAAATCATATGTTTGAAGATGATTCTTAATTTGATTATTTCAAAGTATATATAAAGATATTAAAAGTATAAACTCGAAATTGTAATAAAATTAGTAGAATGTAAAATACATAAAACAAATCACTATATATTGATAATAATAAAAAAAACTAAAAAATAAAATTTTTAATAGTTATACAATAAATAACACCAAAATATAAGTCATATATTAAAAGATTATGATAATAAGTTTTAAAAATGAACAGATGTCTGCACGAATGTGCGGATTAAACTTTAATTTTTATAATAAATAAAAAAGTTTATGGGGTTAACCGCATACAAGACTTCTCACAAGTTACTAAACTAAAACTTTCTGATAAAAAAGTATGGGAGTAAACTGCAATGATAAATATATACATCTGCTAAACAGGCACATTAAAATATTTGTTTTTTTCTGAAACTATAGACTAAAGCTAGATATCTACTAAATACAGTCGTCTCTTTGATCATTATAACTAATTTAGCTGTTCAAACAACTTAGTTATTTTATATTTTCATATTCTCTAACGGCTTTCTTTATGCCTTGATACAGAAGAGAGATCATCGATTATCTCTTTGACTTTATTTGTCGGTGTGTGGACACTAGATAAAAAGCCCTATAAACAAACACGTGAACTAGCTTTTGCGCTCTCTTTGCTTTTGACATGTGGATTTTACTGGATACATTTGTAATTTTTCCAACACTAATCACACACGAGCAAGTCACCGCCGTGACGACAACGGTCTCTCTCTTTCTTTTTTTTTTAAGAATATTTATTCAGCCATTGTTTTCTGGTTTTGACATAGAAAGAACTAGAGTTTTTTTTGTTAGGACTAGAGTTTAAGGTTTAATAAAGATGGATTCGTAAACATTACACATTTTGGTTCATACACAATACGGCAATTTAGTGCAACATATTTTTTTATACAGTTACTATAAAGACAGAAACCTACACGTTTCAAGGGGGATACAAAATGGTTTTAATAATCGATATTAATATGAAAATTTCACTAACAAAACATGTATCTGTGTGTTTTCTGTTCTTTGAAAGAACCACCCAAAAGTAATTTACTAGGATCTGATGGGTTTTGTAACTTGAACTGGTTAATTATTGGTATACGAAAAGAACTGTTTCTTTTTTACTTTTAACCCGATGGAGGACACTGAGTACAACAGTTTCCAACTACAACTATACATTGCAGGAGTGAAGACAGTAGTAACATTTAGTCACATCAACTATTTCTGTAAAAATGTTGGATTTTCAAAAACAAAGAGATGGGATTCTTGTAACTCAGTTGAAAATCTAGCTCACGTCTTCACAGGGCTTAAATATTCATTCAAATCTCATTGTGTTTTTATAGTATTAGTCCATAATAACCGAAGAAGAAGAAAATTTAATGAATGAAAAGATTGTCCTATTGGTATGGAAATTCTCTTGCTTGAAAATTATCTTATGGTTTATTTGCATGTTGAAATTGTACATGTAAAGAAGGCTATTACTGTTTATCAACTGATGTGATGCTAATGCGACTTATCCCTTATATATTATTTTAGAAGCATTGTAGATAAGTAACCTTTAGTTCATGTGTTATTTTCAATTGTGCCATTTCCTATGTGGCAACACCACAATCACTCTCACCTTCAATATGATAAAGCCCTCTTCTTACTAGATTAATTACATAGATTGCCATTGAACATTTATTTTGCCATAAGTATTCTTCTCCTATAGTTAATATTTCCAAGTTTTGTCTATAATACACTGTTGATTATGTTTACGTCTAACTTAATGAGTGTATAATATAAACTGTCATTATATTTAAAGCTATGAGAAAAGAAAAGATAAATATAATGTCATAGTTGTCGCAACGTGTTATACACTGTCGATTATTTGTCTTACCTCATGTATGTAAGATTGAATATGCATGTATATTTTGATATATTAGTTGTTGCAAAAAGATAAACTTAATGTCTACGATATACTAGATGCTAATTAGATAAATAAGATTTTAATATATAAAAAGGCATATAACCAGTGTATATTTGTTGTTATTTAACATCTCAGACACTTTGTTGTATAATTTTTTTTTTATTAAGTGTAACAAAATACATTACATAAATAACAACATTGTACAATGTTGTATACAAAATCAGTAAAATCAAATCTCATTTATATTATTATCACCGGTTTATCATATTACAAAACATATATATATATATATATATAGGAATTTTTAATCATACAAAACATTCTTTATATACATTAATTGTTGATTTCGGAAATTTTGATACATTCATTTCTAATTTACTTATTAAGAAATTCTATTCCTTAAATATAATAATTTGTTTTATTCCCCCCCCCCCCCCCCCCCAATTTTTGTCAATCAAGATTAATTTGAATAATGATTTGGAATTAAATGTCAGCGATAATTAAAAAAAATATTCTTGACAAACGTTTCAATCGACTATTAGTGAAAACACTCTAACATTGCAAAAAAAATTATATAGTGCCATGAATACCAGACATTGGTGATGGAATTAAGTTTCGTCGATAATAAATGTTATATTTTTGCAATCTTGAAAATTTTAGTCGATTTTGAGTATTATGGCAAGTATACAAAGAATGTGGAGCGCAAGTTACGTCAATAAACATTTTGATTTTCTTTTATTATGGCAAGTTTACATTTGTTATGGAGCGCAAGTTAAGTCAAATTAAATTGTGAATATTACAGTTATTATTGTGATATGATTCTTCTATCTTAACCCTAGACCGATATCATGTGCTATATAACCAGTATAAACGACATCCTATCACCTCATTACCCTCATATTCACTCTTAAATCATCCTTTCTCAAACCATTCATGAAAGCAACTCCCTCACTAATTTTATTTTTTTATATTTTGTTTCTGCATTGTTTTATTAGAATTATTGCCTGGAAAATTGTTTTATCTTATATTTACAAATTTTTAATGAAAACAATTTTTTATTATCTTAGTTTTGGTAATGTCTTTACATCATCATTTTTATATTAGTATTTGCTTAGTCTTATCGATTAACTTCCGTGATATATGATTCAATTAAACTTTTAAATGAATACACAAGTTTAAAATTAAATCGAAAATTAGTGTAAATCCTCTTACTCCATGAATTTTACCTTTATAATATCTATTAATTCAAATAATCAACCTCTTCAAATCTACTCACTCTGCGCAGGGCGCGGGTTATTACCTAGTGACATTGTAATTGCAATCACTTTCTACTGTCGCTCGAATGATCGCAAATCGTTTATTATTGTCAATAAATAAAAGGTTGTAATTTAAGTTTCAATTTATATGATCTTGGACTGATCATATAATACTGCAATAAACAAACAAACAACATTTAATTTCAAATTACAATCGCATATTGTAGTGACATGTAAACAAACATGGCTTATAACTGATATAAATATATCTGGATACGATGGATGGCAAAGTAAATGATAACTTTAATAACGTTACGTTACATACATTTTTTTGTTGTTGTCTGTAATGGAATTTGTCATGCTAATTCTTCTTACCGAGCAATGGATAGTGGATAACTAGAGTTTTGTTAGTTCGAAATCAGTTCCACTGACACGGTTCACAACAAAATTTGATCAAAACTCTATTGGGGCAAAAACATTTAACTGGCTAATGTCACTATCGATCATTGTAAGTACGTGAGCTATACTAGAGCAACAAAAAAACCCTTGGAGTTTAAATTTTGACTTTTTCTAAATAACTAAACCAATAAATAAAGGGTGATTTAGCTCTATATTCATAACAGAAAAAAAAATGAAAAATATAGCCATGCTATAGTAAAAAGCAACAGATGGAACAATTTGTACACAAACATGGCCAAACTCTCCTTTATGGCGCGTGCGTGTGATATTGGTATTCCAATACTAAAACTATGCTACTATACTACATATCATATATTATAGTCATACAAAGATGACTATAATATAGGTGATTATGATATAGTATGGAATACTTGACACAAACATATATGATTTTCATTTATATTTATGTCCATAATGTCTAAACCCAAATTCTAAACTCTAAACCTAAACAGTAAATCCTTGAGTCAACTTTTCCTATACCCCTATTTCTCTACAGAAAATCTCATATGGGTTCCTTTGATCTTCTATACCCCTTTTTCATAATTCTATTTTTGATCAAAATCCAAAATCCCAAATCAAATCCTCCCCCCTCTTCAAAACTAAACCCTAACCCCTTCCCCCCAATGTATAAGTGAACCCATGGGCAAGTACTTAATTTCTATACCTTTCAAATTTGGAAAAAAATATTTTAAAATCGTTTTAACCATATTTTTGATGATTTTCGTGAAAATATGAAAAAACAGTTTTTTTTTTATTTTTGAAATATTTTTATCAAATTCTATAAATCAAATAAAAATATTCACATTTCCAATTTAATTTTATGATTTTTTGTTTGACATATAAAATTAAAACAAAAACTGTCTAATAGAGATTAAGGAATGAGATATAGGGGCATGAGAGGAATTGCCTCCCATATATCCTAAACCCAAACCCTAGACCCAAATTCTAAACCCAAACCGTAAACCATAATGGAGCTACCTAAACCCTAAATCCAAACTCTAAACCCTAAACACAAATTTTTATCCCAAACCACAGACCCAAACAGAGTTACCTAAACCCTAAACCTCACTAAACCCAAACTCCAAAACCCTAAACCCAAACCGTAAACTCTTAACCCAAACCATAAACCCAAATTGTAAAACCAAACCATCGTCCATAACGGAGCTATCTAAACCCTAACCTTGAAGGTCTAAACTTTTAACCCAAACTGTAGATCCTAAACCCAAACCCTAAACCAAAATTCTAAACCCTAAACCCAAACCGTAGATCCTAAACCCAAACTCTAAACCCTAAATCCAAACTCTCAACCCAAACCGTAGACCCTAACGGAGTTGCCTAAACCCTAAACTCAAACTCTAAATCATAAACCCTACACACAGTCTTGACTTTATTCTCCTTAGAGTGCGTGTACGTATATTTCATACATCATGCAAAACGTATTATACTGTACTATGTTTATTATGTAAATATTATAGAAAATCTAATATGTTCTATATTAGTTAAAAAGGAGGAGGAAATATGGAAGAACTATACTATTTTGATAAATAGATTAGTATTCCAAATATATTAGTAAATCATTGTTTTATATATATGTTCAAAGTAATGATATACTATTCTACTTTAATATGAGTCAAATATAGTATAGTATAACTTTCGTCCGACATTTTCTAAAAAATCTGTATGAAAAAATTTAAGCTGTGGCATATGTGAAAAAATATGTACATTTTTATTTAAATTATCATTCATTTGAATTATATTTGATCTAAATGATATATATCAAATAAGATTGGGAGGGGAAGAAGAACAAAAAAAACAAAAAAAAATAGCTGAAGAAATCAAAAAGAAAGAAGAAGATCAGATGGCTGAACATGCGAGTATACTTGAGGGTAAGAAATGTAATATTATATAAAATATTCAGAATATTGTAGCCATGTTGTTGCTATGTGTATTCCTTTAATTTTTTTTTTACTATGGACATGACTCCAAATTTTCCATAAATAAATAAGAGATAGGTGTTTGAAATGTTTACCAGGTTTTCAAAAGTTCTAAATCAGAACCCCATTCTTTTTTCTTTCATCTTTTTACTATTTATCTGTTTAAATTCTGAGACACTCTTCTCAGAACTCATGAGTAGGTTTACGATATATGGACTAGGTATTGTATTAATTCATGTAGCTTAAATCAAAATTGATAAAGTAATCATCTTAAACGAGACACTGAATAAATTTGTTTGCACTCGAATGTGTTGCAAGATAAGTGCTCTAATTTTCTCAAAAAAAAAAGATAAGTGCTCTAATAATAAGTCTTCAATTTTTGAAAGATTAACTTAATTGTTTCTTAAATGGAAATAAACAAATATTTTGACTCGTTGAGAAGTTAAAACATGTTTATTGAATTTATTCTTGGGTTCACCCCCTATGGTGAACCTCTAGATCCACCAACCAGGATTGTATCATTTAAAATTCAATATCTTTTAAAAAAAGAAACAAAATATTATCAAATTATATTATACTTTCAAAATAAAAATTATACTAATCACAAAAACAAGACTTTTTAATCTAAAAAATATATTTTCAAAATATATTTTAAAGTTTATACTAATCACAAAAAATGAGACTTTTTGCTCTAAAAATTAATTTATTTTCAAAAAAAAATAATTTAAGACTTTGAATAAATATTAAATTTTAAATCTTAAAAAATCTCAAAAAAATAATTTAAGATTTATCCAAAGGTTTCGGATTTATCTAAGGGTTTAGGATTTACCCAAGGATTTAGGGTTTAGGATTATGATTTAGGGTATAGTTTTCTGTTGATTGTGTTATAAATATTTTTTTTTAAAAAAAAATCAAAGTTTTAGAATTTATCTAATGGTTTACTAAAATATTTAGAGTTTAACATTTAGAGTTTAGTGTTTTTTGTGGTGTTAATTTTTTTTGGAAAAAACATATTTTTTGCAATTAGTATTATTTTTATTTATTTTTACTTATTTTTTTTATTTTTAAAACGTAATATAATTTTGCAATATTTTGTTTCCTTTTTCAAAAGATGTCAAATTTGAAATAACTAAATCCTATTGGTTGGTGAACTTATAGGTTCACCCTAGGGGGGTGAACCCAAGAATAAAGTTAATTTACAAAAGGGGAGCCATTTAACGGCGTTAGTTATTTATAAACGATTTTCACACATCATCAACGTCCGGAAAACAACGTCATCAGCCAATAACTCCTCCGACATTTATAAGTTTTTGGCAGAAACCGTTTCCATAACACAGCATACTGTCTCTGTTTTTTTTGCTCTCTAGACTCTATATAGACAGATAAAACTACAAAGGTTTTTGCTCCAAGAAAGACACTCGCGGTACCACATACAAAACAATCATTGTCAGCTTCTTCTTTCGTTCTTGGCTCTTCATCATCTTGCTCTGTTCACACACTCTTTCGTCTAAAACAGAACAAAGACATTTAAAATCATCAAGAAATGGGAAAGAGAGATGAGAAAGTCGAAGCTGTTCTTCATTTACTCTGGAAACAATCTCCACTCACTCTTAAACAAGTACGTTTAATTAATTTATATTAATAAAAGGCATATATCTGCATGTTTATTGTATATTCATGACTAAAACTTGCAACTTTATATATATGTTTTAGGAGAAGTTCTGTAACAAAGAGTGCGTGGAGAGATTCTTGAAAGGGAAAGGAGACAATGTGAAAAAAGCTGCGAAGCAACTACTTTCATGTCTTTCTTGGAGACAAGACATTGAGATTGGTATATTTTCCGATCTAACCTTCAAATCTCAACATTAAACAGTGTTTTCTTGCAATATAGAAACACTTTTCTTAAGGATGTTTTTCTTAAGGATGTTTTATTGTTTATTTTTTTTTCTTTTTTTTTTGTATGTGTATTAAAGAGCGATTAGGGGTAGAGGAATTCTCGACGGAGCTATCCGACGGTTTAGCATACATCGTCGGCCATGACGTAGATTCCAGACCCGTTATCGTAACAGCTTCCTAATCGATCTTGTTTTCTTCTAAAAGCAAATACTAAATGTTACTTAACAAGAATTAGTTTGATTTACAGATTTTTCGTTTCAAGAATGATTATCAGAAGTTGCGTACTCAAAAGCAGTAAGTTCTGTAAATCAAGTATTTGATGAATATTTTCGTGTGTCATTAGAACAGAGGCAGAACGTCCTCATATATACTTACAAGATTTGCCGATAAGGCTCAAAACAACTAACCAAGATTATCTCTAAATAACCGAAGTTATCTCTAAGTATATTACATGTTTATCTATATAGTTAGATATGTACTATTCTAGATAAACATTATCTCACAACACTCCCCCTCAAGTGGGAGCATGCGGATTACAAATGCCCAACTTGGACATAAGATTCCTAAACTGAAACTTCCCCAACGCCTTTGTTAAAACATCTGCAAGCATCTCCTTTGTGCCAATGTAAGCTGCTGTGATAACTCCTGCTTTAAGTGCATCTCTGACCCGATGACAATCGATCTCTACGTGTTTCGTCCGTTCATGAAACACCGGGTTAGAGGCAATATACAAAGCTGACTTACTGTCACAAAACAAACGAGCTGGAGTTCTTGGACGAAAACCCAAGTCAGTAAGAAGCTGTCTCAGCCAAGTAACCTCTCGAGTAGCAATGGACATTGCTCGATATTCTGCTTCGGCTGAAGAATGAGACACGACATTCTGCTTCTTCGTTTTCCAAGACACCGGCGAGCCTCCGATCATGGCTACATACGCAGTAAGAGATCGCCGCGTCAAAGGACATGCTGCCCAATCAGCATCACAGTAGATGGACAACTGCAGGTCTGAATCTGACTTGAGCAAAATACCCTGTCCAGCCGATCCTTTGAGAAACCTGACCACCCTTAATGCTGCTTCAAACTGTTTCTCTCTCGGCTTCTTCATAAATTGCGTCAAAATGTGTACTGAATAAGAAATGTCTGGTCTGGTATTTGACAAATAAATAAGCCGTCCAACCAGCCTTCGATACCTAGCCGGATCAGTCATAAACGAACTCTTATCAGACGCCAAGTGATGGTTCTGCTCCATTGGCGTGTCAGCTGGTTTCGAACCAAGAAGTCCGGTTTCCTTCACTATATCCAATGCATACTTCCTCTGAGTCAACACGAACCCTTCACTACTTCGAGCAATCTCGATCCCAAGGAAGTACCGTAGCTTTCCCAAATCTTTCATTCGAAACCGATCACCAAGATACTGCTTAAACCTCTGTATTTCTTCACCATTGTTACCACAAATAATAATGTCATCGACATAAATGACTACTCTTATCTCCACTCCATTACGAGAATAAACAAACAAAGAGTAGTCTGAATATGACTGTGTGAAACCTGCTCTCGTAAGTGCCGTCGTAAGCTTCTCAAACCAACACCGCGGAGCCTGTTTCAGTCCGTAGAGAGACTTATGTAATCTGCAAACCTTCTTGGGATCAGAACTCTCAACACCCTGCGGAAGCTTGATGTACACTTCTTCACGAAGATCGCCGTGTAAGAAGGCATTTTGCACATCCATTTGATGCACCTCCCAATTGTTTGCAGCCACTAATTTCAGAAGACTACGTATCGTTGTCATTTTCGCCACTGGCGCAAAGGTTTCATCATAATCACAACCTTCCTTTTGACGATTTCCAAGTACCACCAACCTTGACTTGAACCTTTCTATTGTTCCGTCAGCATTATACTTGATTTTAAACACCCACATAGTTCCCAAAGCCACACGACCTGGTGGTAAGTCAACCACACTCCAAGTATCAGCAACCTCAAGTGCAGTTATCTCCTTATACACCGACTTAGTCCAACGCTCATCTTGCATTGCTTCTCGAAAGCTTTTCGGCTCACTCTCTGCACACACTGAAGCAAGAAATGCCCTATGTTCTGCAGAAAAACGTTCATCGGAGATATACTCAGTGAGAGGGTGAAGTGTATTACCTGGAACCGGGTCGAAGAAGACGCTGTAGGAGAGAACGTGGGGGGTAACACTTTTGTTGCAAACTGTATTGTAGGTAACATAATCAGCTAACTTCACAGATTCTTTCTTAGTTCGCTGTCCTCTTCCTAGCTCTTCGTTCTTATCAACCGCGGAGCTTGAACCCACTGTCTCAACTGTCTCCGATGGCACAACTTCACTAGCCACAACAGGTGTATCTGAAACCGCTCCTACTTCTTTAGATGAATCGATTACAGGAACCGTGATCCCCACGTCATGTACGCTAAGTTCCTGCTGTGGTTTCTCAGGTCCAATTTCTATTATTGCAGGGTCAGTGATCACGCCACTACTCCCCCTGTTTCCCTCAACTGGAGCTTCAGTTGTTGTCAGCTCATCATCAAGCATCTCAGTGACTCTTGGAACTGCTGTCTTCTCACATTTTTCGTCAGAGAATGGAAACTCTGTTTCTCGAAAAATTACATCTCTGGATACAAAGAACTCTTTTGTATCTAGATCATACAACCTCCAACCCTTCTTCCCATAAGGATATCCAACAAATACACACCTCCTGCTGCGAGAAGCAAACTTGTTTTTATCTCTCAGCTGCTTATGCGCAAAGCACAACGACCCAAACACCTTGAGTTCTGAGTAAGACGGAGGCGTTTTTAGTAGCAACTCTCTTGGACACTTCCCGTTTAACACCCTTGTAGGAGTAAGATTAATCAAATGAGCCGCAGTTAGCACTGCCTCTCCCCAAAACTTAACTGACATGCCTGCCTGAAACAACAGTGACCGAGCAACATTCAGTAAGTGTCGGTGCTTTCTTTCTACTCTCCCGTTCTGTTGCGGCGTCCCCACGCAAGAGGTCTGATGTATGATTCCTTTGGACTTGAAAAACTTGGTTAAGCAAGTAAATTCAGTCCCATTGTCGCTTCTAATTGTTTTCACCATCTTGCCGAACTGAGTTGCAGCAAACGCAATGAACTCTTGTACAACCCGCTTCACTTCAGACTTTTCAAGAAGTAAAAACGTCCAAACTGATCGTGAATAATCATCTAGTACTGTTAAGAAATAAGAAGCTCCAATAGATGATTTAACACGATACGGCCCCCATACATCTAGGTGAATTAACTCAAAACACTCAGTACTTTTATTATAACTTGCAGGAAACTGCTCCCTAGTTTGTTTAGCCTGGAAACATACTTCACAAGCCAGAGAACTTTCTGAAACACCAACACCAGATAACACAGAAAACGAAGATAAAACCGAAAATGCAGGATGTCCCAACCGCCTATGCCACAGAGCCGCATCTTCTACCTTCACAGCTTTGTTCACACGAGCAGCTTTGACATCCGTAAAGTAGTATACCCCACCACGTTCTTCACCTGCTCCAATCAGCGTCCTCGAACACCGGTCCTGTAAAATACACAAAGTGTCAGTGAAGAACGCAAAGCAATTTGACTGTCTCAGCAGCTTCGACACTGAGATCAAGGTACAGTTTAAATCTGGTACGTATAGAACATCATATAACGCAATACGATCCGAAAGAGGCAATACGCCAACTTTCACAGAGACTGTAGTACTTCCGTCAGCAAAACCGATTTTACACGGTGACGTGTCTCTGAGATTAATAAGGAGATTTATGTCTCCTGTCATATGATGTGATGCCCCAGTATCAAGGATCACATCTCCCATGTTCTTACCAGACATCTTGTCAGAAGTAGAAGGCTTCTCGTTCAGAATCTGAGTAATCGCACGCCATTGCTCAGGTGTGAGGTCACTTGCAGAACGCTCACTTGGATTTGCATTCGTCGCGTAGGCTGTATTTGACTGGCCTCTTCCTCGTGAAAGACCGCCACGTCCTCCTCCTCTACTAGCCCCGCGAGTTCCTCTGCCTCCTCTCTCTGTGAACCACTCGGGATATCCGACAAGTTGCCAACAGTTACTCTTATCATGACCACTTCTCCCACAATGTGAACAGTTTCTGTCTCTTCCTCTGTTCTGCGGAAACTGAGACGCTGACTCATCACGCGAGCCACCCCGTCCTGTCTCTCCGCCACTTCCGTCTCGTCTAGTTGCAAAACCAACTGCTTCCTGTTGTTGTTCACGACTCTTAGCAGAATTCAGTCGATCTTCCTCTCGAACAACCTTGTTGTATACCTTACCAAGGTCAGGCAGAACATCAGCCTCGATAATAGCTGTGACAATATGACCAAACCTTGATTCATCAAGTCCCATTACGAACTGATGAACTCTTTCATCCTCTCTCTCCTTTTCGTATAAGACTGCTGCATCACACGTACAAGCCGGAGGTGGCCTGTAGGTCTGCAACTCCTCCCACATCTTAGCCAATCTTCCATAGTAATCAATCACCGCATCACCGTTTTGTCTGCAGGAAGCCAACTTCGACATCAACTGATGTATTCTTACCTTGTTTCCAACTGAAAACCTCTCCTTGAGATTTTCCCACAACTTATGTGCGTCCGTGATGAACGTCACAGTAGATCTCACGCGTGGTTCGATCGATGTTCTCAACCATCCTACAATCATGGAGTTCACAGTCAACCAGCTCTCCAAATCTGTGTGCCCTTCTGATGGTTTCTGCAAAGAACCATCGATGAAACCAGCCTTTCTCTTAGCTTGGAGTGCGTTCATCATCTCCGTTGCCCATTCATTATAGTTTTCACCCTTCAGTTGCACCGAAGTAATAAGCGCTCCTGGATTATCCGATGAGAATAACGAATAAGGAGAGTTTCTGCCTTTATCACCGGACACGCCGGCCACTATAGTCTTATCGTCGCCCATAACTTGCGAAATACGTAAGAACTAGAAGAAAATTTGAAAAACGATTGATAGATGGATCTATAGCTCTGATACCATGTAAATCAAGTATTTGATGAATATTTTCGTGTGTCATTAGAACAGAGGCAGAACGTCCTCATATATACTTACAAGATTTGCCGATAA
>NW_026617570.1:0-16547 GCF_000801105.2 Raphanus sativus
ATATGAGGTAGTGTAGTTTTCAAAATATGCAAAATTATGTATTTTTCAAAAAATCAGGTAAATTTCGTTAGGAACCGGCCCATAGCCCTGTTACGTATAATTACGCTTACTTCCAAAATTATTTCGACAAAACGATAAGTTCGATACAACACATTTTCTTAGCTCTCTATGTTATGGCTGATCAGATTTTCCAAGTAAATATTTTGGAAGCAATTTTATTTCCTCTTCCAATCACTTTAAAACAAATCAATTCACCACATTAACTTCTCTGAAAGCAACAAGTTCTCATCACGCATCATAAAGACCAAGCTTAACAGGAGAACCTAAGGATTGAATCCAGTCTCCTTGTAAGAATGGCCCCACAGTATAATTCAAAGCTTCTTCCTTGTTTATGACCTTAAATCCAGGCCACGTTACTCTTGAAGCTGTATCTCCACTTGGTCCTTTGTTTTTGTACTCCGCGTAATACAGTGTATCGATTGCAAAATCTGTCTCTTCCCATCTCAACCATCCAATTGGGTCGATCACATCTTCGATGGTAGATTCCATTACAACCGTTCGAGAATAGTTCTTCCATGGTCTCCCGAGATAACTTTTGTACTCTTCTTTCACGGGCTTAAGATCTTCATTTGCGGCTATTTTACATTTATGGATCACAAAACCGGTCGTTTGAAATTTGTCAATGCGCCCTTGAGCAGACACCGTGTTCTTTTGTCCTGATAGACCCTTTCTAATGAAAATGTTACAATTCTGGAAGATGGCAGCCGCATCTCCGAATATGAAGTCGATTGTTCCGATTATCACACAACTTCTATAGTACTGACGATGCGTGTAGGCATACAGTGTGTCTTGAAAGCCTTCAAATCGGCAGTTTAGGAAAACTGATCTATCAGATTGGACACGTATTGCGACAGCTTGATGTTCATCAGGCCCAGCCGTATTTCGGAATCCCATTGACTGTGCCATGAACCCTTCCCCCTGTGCAACTGTTAAAGAAACCAATATTTTATAAAAGATTTACATCATGCTGAAACTTAATCAAACGTTGTTTATTAATACTTTTCAATTTGTTCCTAGAATTGTGTAAGGCTTAGAAGGATAAGCACGGCTTACTAAAATTGTATGAAATTTCCATAAAAAAAGAATTACCGAATGTCGCTGTGAGAAAAGTGCGGGTTTTCTTTGCGTGGCTTTTATTACCGGTAACAATCGTCTTCTGTGATCCATCTCCGACCATAGTAAGGTTCGCCTTCTTCTTATCAACAGTCACAGATTCGTCATAAACCCCTTGTTTAACGTAGATGATGTACCTAAAGATTTGAATTACACCAAAACCCAAACTTAGCTAACTTGACGTAATGATCACGTTATGAAAGGATTGTGTCTACGGACCTTCCCTCATATTTTTCAGGCATTGCTTTGAGAGCGTCATTAATGGTAGTGAAATTTCCACTGCCATCTTTAGCGACGGTGGCGTTAGGATTCAACGTCTCCACATCAACAGCCCTTAACATTCTTCTATCCTCGTTAGTTACCCAAGAAGGGATTTGGTCAAGTAAATGTCGTGTTGCGACCTTTGTAACGGAAGAAATATTTGCGTCAAGGGATTTGATCAATGCCAGAGAATTGCTGGTCAGAATCTGAGAAGAGTTTACGCTCTTCTTTACTTCAGATTTTAGGCTTCCTTCCTCAAACCCGTCAAGGCATGTCTCCTGATAAGACATGACCGCGCTTAGCCAGTTTTCCAAATCGGGAACAATTTTCACGAAGTTGTTGATTTCTGTGCCGTTGACTTTGTTCAGTGATGCGACAATTTCCTCCTTTGCGTCTTCAACAAGCAACTTGCATTGCGCAATCGCATCTTTATCGTCCTGGTTCTCAGTCTTGAGACTCAAGACCTTCTCTAATACTCGGTCAAGATCTTCGTTGACAGCTTCAATGGCAGCTTTCAAAAAGGTCGTCGGGCTTTCTACTGCGAAACCCTTCTCTGTTCTATTCTTAAGGGTATTCTCGCAGCTTACATTGTACAGCGTTGTGCTGCAAAGAGTTTTGATGATTTTATCGGCCTGATCAGGTTTTACTGATTGCGCTGCGGCAACAGGCGCTTTCGGAGTTGGGCTTGCGCTCTGGCTCTTCTTCTGGCTATCCTTAGCGGCGTTTTTGTTGTTATTCTTCGCTTCTTGTTCATTTTGCTTCTCGAAAGCGACATATGCAAAAGCTCCTCCTATAATGGCAGCAACAACCACAAGCAAAGACACCGTTCCAACAATGATCCTTTTCCTGAACTTACGCTTCCTGTTGGCGTTTACACGTTCTTGGATCTTGTCGAAATCCTGAAACGCCATTTCGATTTTTTTTTTTGTTTTTTTTTTCCTAGGAATTTTGCTTGGGGAGAGAAAGAAATGAATCCCCTCTGCTTTAGAAGACGCCAAGGCAGCGAGGTTAAAAGGAAGATGAATCCTCTTTGAGTTTTATTTTTGGCTCTTTTCCGTCTTCTCTCCCCTGTTTTTGATTTCTTGGTTTCTGTTTTATTTGTTACTTTGTTGCCATTCAACGAATGAAGAAATGTGCTCTGGACACGAGATTTTTGTGGGATGATGTCCATTACTTTTAACTGGAAAAGGAAAAACTATCATGCCTGCTAAATTTGGTGTGTTTTCTCCAATCATATATTGACTATTGACACTAGAGTTGGTAAAAAAAGAATTGATTAATTTAGAGAAAATGACTCATATAGCACCAATCCAAGTTTTTCTTCCTAAACTAACACTCAAAACTCAAAATCACAAAAATAAGTTTTATTAAAGAAATGAATTACCATAATATCCCTTGACTTAATCCCTAATTTTTATAATTAAAAAAAAATAGAGAGAAATTGAGATCTCGTCACTTACCTTTGCGTGATCCAGCTCCACCATCATCACACCACCTTCATCAGCTTCGCCGTCGTCACGTCATTGATTAGTGGAATGAGATTCTACGTGTACCTTTCTGGTCCATGTTTTGATTTTAAGATTTCAAATTGATGACTTTAGGAGAAAGCTTCCATGGCTGACCTAGCCGGTGCGTCTCCGGCATCGGAACTGAATTACTACTAAGCACAGACATTACACTGCAGCCGCAAGTCTGATTCCTCCGAGCTATGTAAGAGGGGGCGGGTTTGATGGTGTAATCATGAAGGACATTTTGTAGTGGATGTTACAGAGATGACGATCAAGCAGCAAAATCCTCATCATCTTTTTCCGGGTATAATTGAGCACCTCTGTACTTTTTTCTAATTCCTTTTCTAGTGTATTACTAATATGGTGTACAAATCCTTGATCTCTTTTACTCCCAAATCCACCAACCATGGTGAAAGTTATGATCTTTATCACACCCCCATGATCTCTTTTGCTTCTTGTTTTGTCTGTCTATTTCTCAATTATCCAATCACACATACACAAACGTTTAGGCTGACTTTCTTGTTTGATGAGTTTGGGTCTATTCTACTCTATATATTTAGATTCTTCAAAGTTCTGATTTTTATTATTGTTCTCACTGATCTAGTCAAATGAGTGTCTTTTCTTTTCATTACTGACTATAAATCTTTGCTTCTTCTGGCTAATTCTTGCATGTTGGATCACTTTGGTATAGTTTTGTTTGACAGATTCATGTTTATGATTGAAAGTTTATAATTTTTGCTGTTTTCTGTGGGATCTGTGATGCTTTGTTCTAGTTTGGTTCTCTAAAGTGTGTATTTGACTTGAAGTAGAGTCAACAAGTCACTCTTTCTTGTGTGATATTTTATTATATTGTTTCTCTGTTCTGAAACTGATTAGGTTTGTTAAAGCATGATCTACTGAGGAAGATGCTGTTAGAATCGTAAAGGAAACAAGGCTTGATACTGATGAGCGTATAGAGATCACTGATCCAAGTCATGTCATGACAAGAGCTCTACCAGCAGCAGCGGTAGCGGTAGTAGCAGCAGCTTAGATGACGAATCTCAGGAAGTCAAGAGGAAAGATGGTGCTGAGGAATCTCAGGATGTCACAGAAGCTGATCGTTTCCCCCGTTGTCAAGACTCTGGTCTTTAGCGAACTTGTGTCTCTGAGTCTTCAACAACTTCTGAATCATTACTTGCAACAAAGCTAGAAAAGAGATTTGATTTATACTTCACAAAAAAAAGTTCAACACTCTTTTAATCATGTTTATCTATTGTATCAGTAAACAATCTAAAACCAAACCACAAATCTGACACTCTTTTAGGGGGGTGTATTCAACTGAGAGTTTCAGGTGATATGTATTAAAATGACAAATCCACTGTTATTCAAACATGAATTTTAAAAACTCATTTAAAATCCACTGTTATTGAACTTGACATTTTGTAAAGTACTCTGAAATTCAGTGTTATTGAAAATATTTTAAGTTGTGGGATTTTAAAGTTTTAAGGTGATTTTAGGGTGTTTGGGTGGAGTTTCTTAGTTAAAAAAAATAAAACTCAAATCTCATTGTTTTAGGTGATATTCTAGAGTAGTTTAACAAAAATCACCTAAATTTCTGCAACTTATTAAAATCATCTAAAACTCCATTAAAAATCAAATCACATCAAATGCTAAATTGAATACATCCCCCTTAATTCCTAGATATTCTACTTTCTATCATAACATGATATATATGTAAGTTTGTCAATGTATACATTTTTCACTTGCTATTTCTAGCATTTTTCATTTTTAAATATTAAATTTTCAGGAAGCCTTTCCTAGATATTTTACTTGTTATCCTAACATTTGTTTTTAATTAAATATAACATTTTCAAGAAGTCCTTCCTAAACATTTTATTTCTTATCCTATTTTTTTCCTTTTTAATTTAATATTAAATTTTCAGGTAACCTTCCTAAACCTTTTTACTTGTTATCATAAATATGATATATAAATATATATGTAAGTGTGTTAATATATACATTTTTCACTTGCTATCCTAACAATTTTTTTCTTTTTAACTAAATATAAATTTTTCAGGAACATTTTATTTGCTATCCTAACAGTTTTTTTTGTTTTTAATTAAATATAAAAGTTCCAGGAACCCATTCCTAAACATTTTACTTGTTATCCTATTTTTAAAATTAAATATAGATTTTCAGGAAGCCCTTCCTAAACATTTTTACTTGCTATCCTATTTTTTTCTTTTTAATTAAATATTAAATTTTCATGTACCTTTCCTAAATATTTTACTTGCTATTATAACATGATATATTTTAAAAAACTTTGTTCAAATTTAGAATATCCATCATGAACAAAAATTGCCTTAAGATTACTTTGTAAATTATTTTTGAACTGTTTTTGTAAGACTTTTCTCATATTTAGGATAGCAATCTAGAATAAGGATTGTTTTAAGATTTCCTTGTCAGCTTTTTGAATTGTTTCGGAAGGTTTTGTTCAAATTTAGGATAGCCATCCAAAACAAATATTTTCATAGGATTTCCTTAAGCGTTTTATAGAATTGTTTTGGTTTTGATCTTTTTAATAAGTTTTCGACAAATGGTTCAAGTCAACCTGAAAATGTTCAATAACCAACATTATTTACTATAAATGTTCAATACTTACTATCCTAAAATTTTTTGTTTTTAAAATATTATATTTTCAGGAAGCCCTTCCTAAATATTTTTACTTGTTATCCTAACAATTTTTTTTTCTTTTTAAATATTACATTTCCAGGAAGCACTTTCTAAATATTTTACTCGGTATTCTGACATTTTATTTTTTATGTAAATATTAAATATTTAGAAAATACTTCCAAAAATATTTTACTTGTTATCCTAACATTTTATTTTTAATTAAATATTACATTTTTAGGAAGCTCTTCCTAAATATTTTATATGCTATCATAAATATGATATACATGTAAACTTGTTAATACTGCTATCCTAACATTTTTCCTTATTAAATATTAAATTTTCAAGAAGCACTTCCTAAATATTTTACTTGCTATCCTAACATTTTGTTTTTAATTAAATGTAAAATTTTCAGGAAGCCCTTCATAAATATTTTAAGGTTCTATGTTTGATATGTGTTTTCTATTCTGTAAACAACGAACTTTATTTGGTGATTCTATAGCCAATGAATTTTCTTATAGATTTTGATTTTGTTTTTTTTTGGAAGATTAAATTCCATTTTAGGATAGCTATCCTGAACAAGTATTGTCTAACATTCCTTGCACGCTTATGATTCTCCTCGAAAACAGACTTACGCAAGAAAACACACTCGTATTATTTTTCTGGAAATCCTTCGTGAAAGTGCCAAAAGATATCCTATATAACATATGTGTTTTATAATGATACCACATTTAACACTTTCTTCATAGAATTATTGAAAATGCTTCAAGCTAACATATTTTAATGTTCTTTGTTTGATATGTGTTCTCTATTTTGTAGGCAATGAACTCTATTTGATGATTTCTATAGCCAAGAAATTTTCTTATAGATTTTGATTATGTTTTTTTTTTTGAAGATTAAGTTCCAATTTATGATAGCCATCCTGAACAAGGATTGTCTAACATTCCTTCAATGCTTTTGATTCTCTCCGAAAACATACTTATGCAAGAAAACACACTCTTTTTATTTTTCTGGAAACCCTTCCTGAAAGTGCCAAAAGCTATCATATATAATATATGTGTTTTATAATGATACCACATTAACACTTTCTTGATAGAATTATTGAAAATGCTTCAAGCTATCCTATTTTAATATTCTATGTTCGATATGTGTTCTCTATTTTGTAGACAATGAACTATATTTGATGATTTTTATAGCCAATGAATTATCTTATAGATTTTCATTATGTTTTAAAAAAAAAATTAAGTTCCAAATTAGGATAGCCATCCTGAACAAGGATTGTCTAACATTCCTTACACGCTTATGAATCTCTTAAAAACAGACTTATGTAAGAAAACAAACTCATTCTTTTTTGGAAACCCATCATGAATGTGCCAAAAGCTATCCTTTATAACATTTGTGTTTTATAATGATACCACATTTAACACTTTCTTGATAGAATTATTGAAAGTACTTCAAGCTATCCTATTTTAATGTTCTCTGTTTGATATGTGTTCTCTATTTTGTTAGAGATTCAAAAACAAACATATGTGACAAATTTGATCTTCCTTCTATCCACGATTCAAGAAGTAGTGTGGTGACTACTTATACTTGCTATCCTAACATTATTTTTAATTAATTATTTTTAAGAAGTTCTTCCTAAATATTTTATTTGCTATTTTAAAATTTTATTTTTAATTAAACATTAATTTTTGAGGAAACCCTTCCAAAGTATATAACTTGCTATCCTAAAATTTTAATTTTTAATTAACATGCTTTTTGATACTAAGATCAAGTGACTAATTTCTTGATTTTGTTTCTTCTTCTTGTAATTGAATATGGTTTGATTAAATGTCTTTGATATCATTTCCTAACATTTTGTTTTTTGATTAAATATTAAATATTCAGGAAGCCTTTCCTAAAAATCTTAAATTGATATTTGGTATACTTGGTAGCAACTATGTTCTCCAGATTACATGAGTACCAACTTAACATAAGAGAAAAATCTGAAATATAATTTATTGTTCTTCCCGGAAAGTAAAAAACAAAAAAAAAGATGCATGATCCTCAAATTAGAAACAACATTCTACAACTTGTGAGCTTTGTTTGAACGAAGCCAATGAAGTTTGTTTATAGATTTTGATTTTTTTTTGTAGACAATGAACTCTATTTGGTGATTTCTATAGGCAATGAATTTTGTTTATAGATTTTGATTTTTCTTTTGGAAGATTAAAGTCTAATTCAGGATAGCCATCCTGAACAAAGATTGTCTTACATTCCTTACATGTTTTTGATTCTCTACGAAAACAGACTTATGCAAGAAAACGTTCATTTTATTTTTTCTGGAAACTCATCCTTAATGTGCAAAAAGATATCCTATATAACATATGCGTTTTATAATGATACCACATTTATCTATTTCTTGGTAGAATTATTGAAAATGCTTCAACCTATCATATTTTAATATTCTTTGTTTGATATGTTTCTCTATTTTGTAGACAATGAACTCTATTTGGTGATTTCTATAGCCAATAATTTTTTTTTATAGATTTTGATTTTTTTTCTGGGAAGATTAAAGTCCAATTCAGGATAGCCATCCTGAACAAAGATTGTCTTACATTTCTTTACATGCTTTTGATTCTCTTCGAAAACAGACTTATGCAAGAAAAATAATCTTTTTTTTTTTGGAAACTCATCCTTAAAATATGCCAAAAGATATCCTATATAACATATGTGTTTTTTAATGATACCACATATAACTCTTTCTTGGTAGAATTATTGAAAATGCTTAAACCTATCCTATTTTAATATTCTCTGTTTGATATGTTTTCTCTATTTTCTAGACAGTGAATTATATTTGGTGATTACTATAGCCAATGGATTTTGTTTATAAATTTTGACTATGTTTTTTTTTGGAAGATTAAAGTCCAATTCAGGATAGCCATCCTGAACAAGGATTGTCTTACATTCCTTACATGCTTTTGATTCTCTTCGAAAAAAGACTTATGCAAGAAAACACAATCATTTTATTTTTCTAGAAACCCATCATGAATGTGCCAAAAGATATCCTATATAACATATGTGTTTTATAATGATACTACATTTAACACTTTCTCGATATAATTATTGAAAATGCTTCAACATATCCAATTTTAATATTCTATGTTTGATATTTTTTCTCTATTTTGTAGACAATTAACTCTATTTGGTGATTTCTATATCCAATGAATTTTGTTTATAGATTTTGATTATGTTTTTTTTGGAAGATTAAAATCAAATTCAGGATAGCCATCCTGAACCAGGATTGTCTTACATTCCTTACATGCTTTTGATTCTCTTCAAAAACATACTTATGCAAGAAAATAGTCTTTTTTTTTTGGAAACTCATCCTGAATGTGCCAAAAGATATCCTATATAACATATGTGTTTTTTAATGATACCACGTATAACTCTTTCTTAGTAGAATTATTGAAAATGCTTCAACCTATCCTATTTTAATATTCTCTATTTGATATGTTTTCTCTATTTTGTAGACAATGAACTATATTTGGTGATTTCTATAGCAAATGAATTTTGTTTATAGATTTTGATTTTTTTTTTGGAAGATTAAAGTCCATTTCAGGATAGCCATTCTGAACAAGGATTGTCTTACATTACTTAAATGCTTTTGATTCTCTTCGAAAACAGACTTATGCAAGAAAACACAATCATTAATTTTATTTTTCTAAACCCATCCTGAATGTGCCAAAAGATATCATATATAACATATGTGTTTTATAATGATACCACATTTAAGTATTTCTTAGTAGAATTATTGAAAATGCTTCAATCTATCCTATTTTAATATTCTATGTTTGATATGTTTTCTCTATTTTGTAGACAATGAATTCTATTTGGTGATTTCTATAACCAATGAATTTTGTTTATAGATTTTGATTTTTTTTTGGAAGATTAAAGTCCAATTCAGGATAGCCATCCTTAACAAGGATTGTCTTACATTCCTTACATGCTTTTGATTCTCTTCGAAAACAGACTTATGCAAGAAAACACAGTCATTTTATTTTTCTGGAAACTCATCCTGGAGCTCGTCAGATATGCAGAAAGTGAATGCCAAGCTTGGTATACAGCGAATGAAATAATTCCTGCAGTGATACAAGATGCTGGTCGTCATGAGTCCCAAATCTTAAGTTTGGGTAATATTTGCTTAGTGGATGGATCCTGGACATCAGATGCGCTTTTCTCGGGTTGTGGATGGGTATGGATGGACAATGCTGGAAACATCCAACTGATGGGAACACGTAACTTGAGTCGACGCGAATCACCCTTACATTCGGAAGTGGAGGCACTACGATGGGCAATGGAGAATATGCTGCAACACTCTTCGTGCCAGCGATTTGGAACGGACTGTAAGGAACTGATTGCCATGATAGAGGCTCCTAATGCATGGCCGAGCTTTGCTACGGAACTAGAGAGGATAGAGACGCTGCTGATTTGCTTCCCGGACTTTCAGATCATTCATGTACCACGTGTTCAAAACAAGATTTCTGATTTTTTAGCTAAGACAGCTAGATCTTTCCATAGGGAGTTACTTTTTGTTGGTTGTTCTATTCCGGTCTGGTTACCCAGACCACCTCAAATTTGAGTAATAGAATTACCTTTTGACGAGAAAAAGAAAAGAAAAAAAAAAGAAAAAAAAAATGATACCACATTTAACTATTTCTTAGTAGAATTATTGAAAATGCTTTAACCTATCATATTTTAATATTGCGCTCTGTCTAGAAATTTGAGATTAAATATCAAAAAAGTTTCATCAAGAGCAATAAGTGATACAGTCGGAAAAAAAGACTGGTCTCAAACTCAAACTCAAACCTCTGTATTGTTTGTTTCAAGCTCATTGAAAAAAATAGACTTAAAAAACGGAGATCCAGCAGCCAAAACTAATTTATGAGCTTGAAACTTCTCCCCAGAAATTTCAAAAGTGACATTAGAACCTTCCATGCTATCCAGTAAAACTCTAAAATGTGATCCAAGTTCCTATTTGACTAATATTATAAATTCAAATATGCTTCAACTACTTTGAGCTTTGTATAGGTAGGTGATAATAGGTCCCAGTTTAATATTCTATATATTTCTATTAGGTTGTATATTAGTATTAGATATATATTTACTTAAAGATACTTAGTATAATTATATATAATATATATAATAGAAATAATAAAATACAAGATATTCTAAGATATCTTTAGAATTCAGAATATAACAATAACAGGTACAAATATTAAATTGAGGTACCCCATTTTATGACAACTTTCAACAACTTACCCTCTATTTTTGTGCCTTTAGTAGGCCTAGTCTTTCCGGCACTTGCAATGGCTTCTTTATTTCTTCATATTCAAAAAAATAAGATTTTTTAGATCGGAGAGCAATATTCCTCATTTCCATGGCAAAAGAAACAATCACTATTAAACCTTAGAGAATCACTACTAATCTCACACAGCTAAACACCAAACAAACAATTAGATTTTCCCTGTAGTATTCTACTAAAGCCTGCACCTTTGACGATTAACAGTTCATACCACTCCTAAACCTAATCTTATCTTCAAGCCTGAATTGAATTCAAGCCTCACCTGGAACCTGCAGATGTAGTAATCTCACTGAACAACGCCTTAAATACATCAACATGCTTCACATAAGGATTCCTCGGATTATACACAAAGCTCGTGTTGACCAGCGCCTTGACTAGATCAGCCCTGATCATACACATCCACCACGCGAGGATCGCTCCTAATCGTGACCGACGAGGAACACTCAGTCAACGCCGAGCGAGTCCAGCAGCCCGACGATATCTCCGACGATGTGGAGTACAGTGTAGGAGCTAGTGGACGGCGGAGAGTCGGAATCGCCATATACTCGGAATGAAATCTGTGACAGGAAAGTCACAATGTCGGTTCTTCACTAGTTTTCCATATTTCTAAGTTTTCCTTTTCTAAATTCTTATGTTAATTTTCCTTTTAATTATGAGTTTATGTTTTTCCTTTTTCATAGTTAAACCTCCTCTTGGTTTGCTATATATATGTAGCCTAAGGGCACTTTTTATATTCATACAATCAATCAATAAAGCTTTCTTAAAACCTATTACTTATCTCTCAAGTTACTTGCTAAGTTCATACAAAGAACTTCGCATCATACGAACTCTGGTTTTCGAGTTGATCCTTCTACCTCAGTGATCATCTCCTACACCTTTGTTTACCCGTTCTTCGAATCCACAGTAGGATTCCTAGTTTGGGATTTATCTATCCGGAATTCCCGTCTCAGTGGTATCAGAGCATCTCAATCCTCTAGGACCATATCATGGAAACTAGATCATCGACCGCTACGTCTGAGATAAACAAACAGCTCGACGAAATCCGTTCATCCCAATCGCAGCAGTCAGAAGAAATAAGGAAAGAGTTGGGAGGAGAAATTGCAGAACTTAAAGCAATGATTTCGCAAATCCTCAAGGCTACAAGCATCGATCAAACTCAATCCTCTACGCCAAAACCAACAGACCCAACCTCATCGGACCACAGCACCATCAAAACAGCCGCACCACCCGCCGCGGAAACCCACCCTCCTCTTCCCCACGCACTCTCTTCCCGCTTAACAAAAGTCGGTTTCCCGATGTTCGACGGAACGGAGCTCAAAGAATGGATATATCGATGTGAACAATTTTTTTCCATCGACAACACATCACCAGAACTAAAAGTCCGTCTCGCCGCTCTTCATCTCACCGGAAAAGCTCTACAGTGGCACCACGGATATATCACAAATCGTTATAACATATATCCTCTCTGGCCAGACTACATTAGCGCTATATCATCACGATTTGGAGAGCTATACTATGATCCTCTCGCCGAACTCGTCAGTCTAAAACAGAGCAGCGACACTATTGACGAATACCTAGAGAAGTTTGATTCTTCAATGACTCGTCTCACGCTCCCACCGGAACATGCACTGAGCATCTTCTTAACCAACATGAACCAACATCTTGCTTTCCATGTTAGACAGTTCAACGTAACTACCGTTCCAGAAGCTGCCCGCATAGCCAAATTCCATGAGCTCTCTCTCCAGCACGCTCCTGTAAAGTCATCCCGACCTTCTTACAACTCGTACCAAAAGACAAATTCATCATCTTCATACAAATCTCAACCTGCGACCACACCGGCAACACCGAACACAAAACCTCTGCTACAAAATACAAATCAGAAACGCCTTACCTTCGACGAGATGCAGGAACGAAAGCGTAAAGGTTTATGTATGTTCTGCGAAGAACCCTTTACTCCAGGCCACCAGCTTAAACACAAGCGAGCTCAAATCTTGTATCTCGAAACCGAGAACGAAGACTCCGAAGAGGAAGAAGACATACAAACACCATCTGATACAAACCTCGAAGATACTAATAACAAAACCCCCACCATCTCTGTTCATGCTCTCAACGGCTCACCAACTTACAATTGCATGAGAATCATGGGCCAATACGGAAAAAGAAAGCTCCATATTCTCATCGATCCTGGAAGCACTCACAACTTCCTTGATCTCCAAGTTGCTAAAACTCTTGGTTGCAACCTTATATCGATCACACCGATGCCCGTAGCCGCAGCAAGTGGCGACCTGATCACCAACTACAAGTGCAGCGATTTTGTATGGAAGACACAAGGATATGAATTCAAGTCTGAAGTCCGGACCTTACGACTCGGATTTAGCGACCTTGTTCTTGGAGTTCAATGGCTCTCAACTTTGGGACCCATCTTATGGGATTTCTTAAATCTTCGTATGGAATTCAAATTCAACGGCTTAAAGCATGTCCTCCGAGGTATCACACCAAATGACTCAAAAATTATCTCCAGCAACAGCTTGAACAAATTATTGTTACAAGAACCGCAGCTAGCACTTCTCCATCTCCGTGAGAATCGCGAAACAGAGTCACCACAAGGACTCAACCCTGAGGCGATTTTATACCACATTGAAGCTAGTAATACCGAACCAGACACATCAGGCTGGTTACAACGTCTCATAGAATCTTACTCCGATATTTTTGACGACCCAACGGAGCTACCTCCCTTTCGTCAAGGATTTAATCATAAAATACCCCTGGAATCCGGTGCTAATCCAGTCAATCTCAGGCCTTATCGCTACTCGTCAATACAAAAGGATGCAATCGATAAAGTGATCCAAGAAATGCTTACGCAAGGGATTATACAGTACAGCTCCAGCCCATATGCTTCTCCAGTGGTTCTCGTAAAGAAGAAGGATGGCTCTTGGCGGTTATGTGTTGATTACAGAGGCCTAAACAAACAGACCATTAAAGATAAATATCCAATACCGCTACTAGAAGACCTCCTCGATGAGCTTGGTGGCGCCAAATACTTCTCCAAATTAGACCTCCGAGCAGGTTTTCATCAGTTAAGAATGGCACCAGAAGACATACATAAGACGGCATTTCGTACTCACTCAGGACACTATGAATACCTCGTGATGCCGTTTGGTCTCACAAACGCTCCATGCACGTTTCAAGGTCTCATGAATCACGTTTTTGAACCTGTCCTTCGGAAATTCTTACTGGTATTTTTTGACGACATCTTAATATATAGCAAAACATGGGAAGATCACTTGGTTCACTTGGACATGATCTTTGCAATTCTTCGACACCAGCAACTCTATCTCAAGAAATCTAAATGCACTTTTGGAGCAACAAAGATAGAGTATCTCGGCCACTTCATCTCCTTCAACGGCGTCAGCACCGACCCATAAAAGATCAAAGCCGTCCAAAACTGGCCTACGCCCACCAATCAGAAACAATTACGGAGCTTTCTCGGTCTTGCTAACTACTATCGTCGCTTCATTCAGGCCCATAGTATAATTGCACGACCTCTGACGTTGCTACTACGCAAGGATAGTTTCTCTTGGTCTTTTGAGGCATCTTCTGCATTCCAAACATTAAAAGATGCCCTCATCTCGGCTCCTGTTCTTGCCTTGCCTGATTTTTCCAAGCAATTTGTAGTGGAGACGGATGCTTCTAATACAGGAATCGGAGCAGTCCTTATGCAAGATAATCATCCTATATGCTTCATCAGCCGAGCTCTCGGTCCTCGTCACCAAAACCTTTCTGTCTACGAGAAATAACTTCTTGCTGTGGTTCACGCAGTGCAAACATGGAACCCTTACCTTGCTCATAGCAAATTCATAATTCGTACTGACCAGAAGAGCCTAAAATTCTTATTAGAGCAGAAGATAACAACACCTTTTCAGCATATGTGGTTATCAAAACTAATGGGTTACACGTTCGAGATCTATTACAAGCAAGGAAAAGAGAACGTCGCCGCGGATGCTCTCTCACGGGTCTCCGGTTCTCAGCTTCTTCACATCGCCTTGTCTCAAATTCACCATGATTTTTACAAGAAGCTCAAGCAACTCTGGGATACAGATCAGAATCTTCAGAAAATCATACAGGAACTACAATCCAAGCCATCGAAACACTCTGCATATTCCTTTATCAATGGCGAATTACGCAGGAAAGGAAAGCTTGTGGTTGGTGATGATACAAACGTCAAAATACATCTTTAAATGGCTACACGACTCAGCAGTTGGTGGTCACTCCGGCAGAGATTCAACATTGCAACGAATCAAATCTCTTTTCTTCTGGCCTAAGATGAGTTTGGAAACTCAAAACTATGTTCGCAACTGCACAACATGTCAACAAAACAAATACGATCTAGCTGCAAAACCGGGTCTGTTACAGCCACTTCCAATACCTGCAGGCGTCTGGGAGTCCGTCAGTCTCGACTTCGTTGAAGGTTTACCGCCATCCTCTGGCAAGCATTGTATTTTGGTGGTCGTTGATAGACTAAGCAAGAACGCTCACTTCTTGGCGTTATCACATCCATATACTGCAATGGATGTCGCTAAACTCTACATGGATCAAGTTTTCCGTCTACACGGTATGCCCAAGGACATCACAAGTGATCGAGATCCCACATTCTTAAGCGAGGTCTGGCGGGAACTGTTTCGCGTTCATGGAGTCGATCTTAACTTTTCTACAGCCTACCATCCACAAACCGACGGTCAAACAGAAGTTACAAATAAAACTCTCGAAACATATCTTCGGTGCATGACTTCAGACTCACCTCGTTCATGGAGCTCATGGCTTCCATTAGCCGAGTGGTGGTATAACACAACTTACCATTCTGCAATACGCAGCACCCCTAATGAGATCATTTACGGACAGCCTCCTCCGGTCCACATGCCATATCTCCCAGGAGAAAGTTCATCTTCTTCAGTCGACCGTACTCTACAGAAACGTGAAGCTGTCATCGACCTAATGAAGTTTCATCTCCTCCGCGCTCAGAATAGGATGAAGCAATACGCAGACGCTCGTCGCTCACATCGTGAGTTCAAAATTGGCGACTACGTTTACTTGAAGTTACAGCCATATCGTCAACACTCTCTTAAAGGTCGTAATATTCCTCATAAGCTGTCACCACGGTTCTACGGACCATTTCTCATTACCGATCGGGTAGGTTCTCAAGCCTACAAGTTAGAGCTTCCTCCAAACGCTGCAATACACAATGTTTTTCATGTCAGTCAGCTCAAGCTTTGTCCGAACCCATCGGGTTCACCACCGACGCTCCCTCAGTATCTCAATGACGTTGGTACAGGAAAAGAACCTGAGCAAATTTTAGAAAATAAGATGGTAAATCGTCACAACAAAGCAGTTACAAAGGTCTTAGTTCAATGGAAGGGATATACACCACAACAAGCAACTTGGGAGTTCTATCAAGATTTCATTGCGAAGTATCCAGACTTCCATCCTTGAGGCCAAGAATGTTCTGAAGAGGGGAGTATTGTGACAGGAAAGTCACAATGTCGGTTCTTCACTAGTTTTCCATATTTCTAAGTTTTCCTTTTCTAAATTCTTATGTTAATTTTCCTTTTAATTAT
>NW_026617571.1:0-16546 GCF_000801105.2 Raphanus sativus
ACCTAAGACAGTTTATGTCTTTTTATTACAAGATAAGGTAGTTACACGGGGTGGTGCAGTTTCTGTGTAAATTGACTTAAAATGTCTCTAACTAAAGCTTAACCGGTGTTTTCCCTTGTTTCCCCTAGTTAGTGTTTGCAAATGGTTTTAGTTAGTTTTGAATTTCAAATTGATGGTGGGCCCTAGTGTCCAATTAACCCGATTAAACAAATCTGTGTTTCTTCAACCTCCCCATTTATTTTCGAAACTCTTTATTTTCATTTTATTTTCTCATTCCTCCATTATTCTCTGTTTTTACGAAACCCAAGGTTTTCCGGGAGAGATTGGAGAGGCGATTTTAGGGTTGTGGTGTTCTCCGTCGATCTCAATCACGGAGGTTTGTTCGTGGGTTTAACGATGGCGAGAACGCGGAGCAGTCGTGGCAAGGAGAGAGAAAAAGGTTTGTCATTTTTTTGTCCTCCGGTTTTGTATCGAACTAGATTAATTAAGTGTTAATGTCTGTCGCAAATGCTGGTGATTCTGGTGTTGAAAATGTAAAGCAATTGCTACCGGAGCGCCTTTTTGCAACGGACCGTTTTCCAAGGGAGATGACAAACATCTACTCGAAGATGGATTTACTGCTTAGGGTAAGAGACGCGCTTAAAGGGTCCCCGGAGTGGCTGGTTCTACTGCTTAGGAGTGTACACATGATACAAGAGAGTGTACATGTGGACACCAAAAAGTGTTCGTGTGAATACAAGTGTTTGTACTTGGGAACTCTCTATGTTTGCGTTTGATTGTCCATGTGGACACGGATGGTTCATACGTGTAGACGACCTGTATTGTGAACGTGGACACTATTAGATTAGTGGTCGTAGGTACGTCAAAAGTATCGACTGATGGTACGCATGGACACTTTGGAGTGTACACTGATGGTACCCATGGACACTTAGGAGTGTACACATGATACAACCTCCTTACCCGGTTATGACATGGACATCATCGGTTGACTGACGATACATATGGACACCCTGAACTATACACGTAGACGTACATGGACATCATCAGTGCTCGTATGGATACCAGAAGACTATTGGAATGCATGGACACTTAGGAGTGTACACTGATAGTACGCATGGACACTTAGGAGTGTACACATGATACAAGAAAGTGTACATGTTGACACCAGAAAGTGATGAATACAAGTGTTTTGTATTTGGGAACTCTCTATGTTTGCGTTTGATTGTCCATGTGTACACGGGTAGTGTTCATAAGTAGATTGAAGATACATATGGACACTAGTAGTGTACACGGGCTCCAATGTAGTGAACTTCGGATGTTCAGCGTGTCCGTGTACACAGTTGAGAAGCAGTGATCTTATTTTGGCCTATTGAACTTTTTACATATACTTTGATGCTGTACACATGGACGTAAGTAATGCGTACATGTACCTTGTTTTGGTATTTCAAATGTCATATGCAAACAAAGTTTATGTACACATGGACAAAAGAAGTAAACTTCTTGTGTACAGTATGCACGTGGACGCAGTATAAAGCAGTCCACCTTTGAAGCCTACTGTACACATTGACACAGTTATAGCCAAAAACGCATACATCTGTGGGTGATTGAGCAGCCACGAGTTTGGGATGTTGTCGGGGTCGTCTTTAAACATTTCTTCAAGCATCTCATCTCCACCGGCAAGAGTGTCGTCTTGAAGAAAACGACAAGAATAAGCAGAACAAACCGATCTGTCGTCTAAGGAATATGCAGTCTCTCTGCAAATTTTGCTTTTTTTTTTCTTTTGTTCCGATGAAGGAGACAGCAGAGATGAAGGGAGTTTGAGATGTTAAAACCCAGAAAATGTGACCCGTTGGATGTTGAACTGAGAGATGTAATCGGACGGTTAATATTTGGTAGATATAAGTCTTGTCAAACAGAAAAATCAGAGTTAATCTACACCGTCCAAAATAAATAAAAATGAAGGGTGGAGAGAGGCTCCCGCTAAAACAAATGACATAGTTAGAGAGTGAGGTAAAGTTAGGAAGCGCTTTGGGTTAAGTTGTGACCAGCTAGTTAACTCAAGTGGGAAGCTGTTACAGAAAATTATCTTAGTAGTGATAAGTGCTTCATCTTGTAATTAAAAATATGAAATTGCCCTATGGTGTAAATTTTTCTAAAAGCAAAAACGTCAGAGGGGAAAACCCAAACCCATAAAACATGGGGGGACGATTTACTTCAGTTAATTTCGTCAGAAGTAAGTGACAGTGAACTGCAGAATCCACCCACCTTTTTTCTTTTTTCTTTTAGTTGAGATCTTTTAGTTATACAAATATCTTTTCTATTTCTTTTTTCCTCACATGATATGAAGATCTATCATCTAAGATTCGGTACTTATGCTTTAAAACATGTAACAATGATTGAATTGACCAATGTATATATGATTTTCTTTAACTGAGCTTTTGTTTTATTTTTCCCATCTAGAGCAATGGGAATTATGGTAGGAAGTAGGAACTTTTATGAAAACGACTACTATTGCATACATATCCCACTAAATTAGGCTACGTTTGTATTAATATCTTAAGATACATAGATCATTAAGGTTCTTTGTTGATAATGGACGACTGAGAACAACAAATTATTATAAAGAGAAAATTATTGCATTGGATCTCTTTTAATACACAAAGTCTCTGTCTCTCTATCAATAGACCACGGTGGTGGATTTTGGGGTCTGAGGGTAAAAAGAAGGAAAAGGGAAAGAAACTCGCGAGGAACACGCAACCCATCCTCTCTGTGCTACTGTCTCCATCACTTTCATCACCATCCTTCTTCTTCTCTCTTTTTCTTTTATAAGAAAATATAATCTTTATTTCATATCTTTCCATTTCAAATCAGCTAATGCTTTCGTCGAAAAAAAAAAATCAATGTGATTTCGTATTATTTAGAAAAAGTCAGCCACACATGAATTATAATGATCATCCCTACTGATTATTACTTTATTTGAATAAACTTTATAGTAAAGCAGTTGTTATTTTATAGTGTGCAAACACTCCGCATGAACTACTTTCTCACCTTGTTTGATCGAGTGTGTTATGACTAATGAGATTGCATGAACTACCTTGTCAATTTCCGAGATTAGGCGGACGCTTTCGCCACAATTATCGTATATTTGTCCATTTTTAACCAGTTGGTTATAGTATGCATTAAATTAGTCATTAGTGATGGTAGTTATACGCTTAATCTCGCCCTACCTTTCTTGTCACTGCGTTTTTTGACGAAGTTTGATTAAACCAAACTGTTTTAATAATACTATAAACTATCACTAAATAGTCAATGTTGGCAAGTATCCAAGAAAGTGCGTAATAATTTGGTTGATTACTATATCTGTGGTAACGCCACTGAAGTAAATATTGGGATAATAAAAATAGTGAGACTTGAACTTGGATTCGGCGGCAGGAAGTAGACATAAAACTGACTCCAAACTCGTCACCTATATTTACTCTGTCTCTATTACATACATTGCGTAGTAAAGATTCTTAACTTTATTAACAATGGGAACCCGGGTTCAAACCCCACCGGCCATACGGATATGAATTATTGTTTTCGGCTCATTTGAATGCTCAGGAAAAAGTCTATCCGTGAGCTGTACCTCCACCCGGAAATTAGGCTTGTGTCATCATTGACCCGGGTTTAACCCTTTTAGCTACAAAATTTTTTTATTAACAATGCTCAATATACGTTGACAAAAAAAAACAATGCTCAAAATATTATTACTGTATTTACAAGCTACCCAATGTTGTCCAGTCGTAAACCGATAACCTGATTTCTTCTCTCATGGTCTAAGGTCATTTCTGTTTTTTTTTTGCATAATCAATTCAACCCAAACACAAGTTGGTCTACATATTGACTAATTCACTATTATTATTATTTTTACTATTTTTTCATAATTCTCTTTAGTTACTGCTTTCTACTACGTAGTTATCAATTGCGAGACTCGTTTTTCGAATCTATGTAGACATGTTCAATTTGACAAAGAAAATAAAAATATCATTTAAAAAAATGAGAGACTTGGTGATATGATAGCTATTTTACTTCTTATCCACATTTAAAGAAATCCCACTTCAAGACTCAATCATTTTAATTCCTCTCTGATTTTTTTTTAAAAGTTAAATACTCACTCCTTTTTAGAGTTTTGCCTCGTTTCATAAAACACTTGAAGTCCACTCCGCTATATATGTACGTAAACGAGCAAGCAGAAGTTCCCGTCTCACACACTCTAATCTCAACTCTCTTCTTCTACACAAGCAAATATCTTTCTTTCTTAGACTGGCCATGGAAGCTATATGGAGTTGATGTAAGAGAAATGTAATGGGTGAGTAACACTTGATGGAGAAGCAGGGCACGTGCGAATAAATGAGATCGATCAGTATAGGTTTTGATAATATTTTCGCACGTGTTCTACTACTCCAACACGTGTGTCTCACCCTCACGGCAAAGCCATCGTCCACGGTTAGAAGAGAATTTACATCAGGGATCCATGTTTATATTTATCGGACTACTTAATTCCTACGTTTTCTATATTTTAATACATATCTCGTGGATATAGAATAACGATTAGAAGTAATCAAACATTAATTGATATGGCTACTCCAGTTTATTGTTACTTCGGTTGGCAATGGTACGAAATTATGCACACGAATGGGAATAGAAAATTAGAAAATGTGATATTGTAATGCAACAACACTTATATACAAAACTTATGTCTATATTTAGTCATTGGTAAAGATTTTTATATAGTTAACTGTGAGATAAAGTTATAAAAGTTTAAGATAAATTACTCAACTAAATAGAATTCTATTGAAACTGCGATAAAAAGTATTATATTTTTCAATTTCTCGTCATGGAACTATGTTACTTTAAAAACGAATCGGAATATTCAAGTTTCAAGACTGCTGTTAACTCTGACAGACAAAATCTGTTTTCTTATTTATATGTAAACACTGGATATATATTCGGTAACCTTGTTTTATTTTTTATTTTCTTGGAAAAGAGAGCATGAGGAGTGTAGTAATATAAAAGAAATGGTTTGATCAAAAAAAAAAGAAGACTGGTACTATCGAAAGACAATCAGTTGCTTACGTCATTGACATAAAAACGAATGCAAGCGTGTAGATTGTGTGTACGGTAAAAAGAAGAAAGGCTGTGGAGGCGTACAAAGCGGGGGACTTTCTCTTTCACTCTCACTGCCATTAACTCACACTCACACTTCTGTGACCTCTGTTTCTTTCCTCTGTTAACAGATTAATAAATAGAGATTCAGAAAGTGAGAAAATCAAATAAAGGTCACAGTTTTATTACGCAAGTAATGTTGTCATGTCCTTGTGGAGACAGAAAAAAGGGGAACACCGGAGGGTACAACTTTATAACGGATTCTTGTATAATATAATAAAACAAAAAATAAGAATGAACCTTGTGAAAATCTTTTTGAATGAATTATTTGAAGTTATGAACATTGTCTTTGATCTGTAGTCTTCCAAATTATTCGTTTACATTGCTCATTAGTGAGGAAGATGGGCCGTGTCAAACATGTTTCCAGCGATATCAAAAACATGCTTCTCCACATTCAATGATGTCAGGTTGGTATTTTATCCTAGAGAAGTAAATGGAGTGGCTTAGTGTGTGACTGAATATACTTTATAGAGTAAATATTTACTTAATTGTAATTTTTATTTTGAGTTTTAACCTTTTGTCAATTAAGTGGAATAAGTTTTCAGCTCATTTATTCTAAAAGTGGAGAAAGACTGATAAAGATAGTGTAATTTTCTTCTCCAGTTTTAAACAAATGGAAAGTTTTATTTCAAATTTTGTAAATTTATATTTTCTCATTTTCACTATTTTACTCTGTGTATAACCACCAGTCACACTCTTTGTTGTGACTCGTTTTGAATTTGATAAACTGTTGCGATGTGGAATCAATGAAAAATTGAGAAGTAGTTGTTGAGCCAAAAAAATGCTATATACTTAAATCTAGTACTTGTAGATAAACTCAAACCAAGAATCAAGATAAATTCTGCTCATAAGAGCTTATTGACACAAAAGATAAATAGCTCAAAGGGAACTTTATTATGCAAATGAAAGTAAAGAAACTGAAAGAAGCTTAAGCTGTCACTAAGATGAAAATGATTCTCGATTAATATTCATAAAATGGGAAATAGAGACTGCTAGAACCTCAGCCAAAGCTAATACAACTCTATTTATACTATTTATATGAAATCTACATGATGAGAACTTTATCTATATGGACTTTGGGCTAAACTTGATTAGCTTGGACTTGAGCTTTAATAGTAACTAGATTTTGATCCGCGCTTTCAAAGCGCAGATTTATTTTCCTTTATTTTTAAAAAATTGATAAATATTTAGTAAATGTCATATTTCATATATTTGTTTTTTTATAAAACACTTAAGCTTTTTATCTTTCTTTATCGTGTTTTATTTTAAAAGAGTATAGGTCTGAGTACAATATCCGAACCCGAAGAACCAACCCAAAACCGACCAGAAAATCAGGGTCTCGAACCGAATCAGACCCGGGATAAATATCCGAATGAGTTCTAAATTGCTATATCCGAAGAACCGGTCCCGAACCCGACCTGAACCATGAGTACCCGAAGATATCCGAAATGTGAATATATATTTAAAAATATATGTTATAATTATATTTATAATTATTTTAATATTTTAAATTAATATTATAAGTTAAATTTAGTAGTTATTTTTGGTACTTTTGAGTATTTTTGGATAAAATATGATAGTTTGGATAAAAGTTTGGGTATCCGAACGTCCAAGTCTAATGAGTATTTATGTTTAGAAGATTAAACTTTCTTTTTAATGAATTAAGTTGGTATAACTCTGATAAATTAATTTTATTGTGTGGTTAATTTTTTTAAGAAAAAATATATACTTTTAGTAAAGATTTATACTTTTCAATGAAAAAATTCAATTTTTTATGAATGCTTAAATTATATTTAAAAAAAACATAATAATTAAGTGATTAATTTTTGTTCACTACACAAAATATTAAGAATGGTTGAAAATAAACTATTTGAACTTGGAAAAAAAAAGAATTGGATCTGATTTTTTAATCGGCCCAAATGACCCAAAAGAAATAATGTGGGCAATAGGCTGAATAAAAAAAAGGCCTAATATAGATGTGTAATTAATATTACTTGATTGCCCTTAATGAAATATGCAATGTTAGTAAAGAAAATGGTATTATTAGTAAAAAAACCAATAGGATCCTGCTTTAATAGTATAGATTGAGTATTACACTATGTAACAATTAATAAAATTTTGTTATATAAATGATGAAACTAATAAACTTCAACATTGATGCAGTTGATTTTGTTTGAGACTAACAATCAGACAAACGACACATGATGAAGCCTAACTTTTTTGGTATGTGGTTGGTTTAGCTATTTAAACATAAACAAATTTACTGTTTAGCAAAAAAGAAAAAAATAATAATCAAAATTATTTCAAAAAAAAAAAGATTAGTCGAAATACTCAAATTAGAAAGAAATAATGTGCTCACTACCCAGAATTACAGTCTACATGGGCCGATAATGGGCTCACTATAGTTCTTTGATTTACACCCCAACAACTAGTTGTATCATTCTCTCCTTCCGCCAGCCAGACTAGACTCCTCGCTTTCTGTTTTCCAGGTACGCTAAATCTGGGTTCAATCTGTAGAACACTGGAATGTTCTCTTGTAATGATTTGTTCGATTACAAAGGAATGAAAACATTTTATGTTTCAGTCAGCTTGAGTAGAAGGGTTGTCAATGATTAAAGTTTAGTCACAAACTGATATCCACCAACTGTTCGATGAAATGTCTGAAAGGAGTCAAATTGCTTGAGAAATAAAATAAACGTAGGCTTTGTTTTCTCGTTCAGGAAAGCATTCAGCTATATACTTATCATTTCTAGATATAATGTGTCATAGTATTGCATTTTCTCATTTGAAGTGTTTGTACTTTGTTTCTCACAGACTTCCTTTTAGAGAGAGAATTAGAAAGATGGTGATTCCACCGGCAGTGAGACCACCCCGTCTCTTCGACTACCTCAAACCTTACGTCCTGAAGATGCACTTCACGAACAAGTTTGTCCACGCTCAAGTCATCCACTCACCAACAGCAACGGTGGCTTGCTCAGCTAGCTCACAGGAGAAAGCATTGAGGGAGACAATGAATGTCACACGCGACGTGGCTGCTGCTTCAAAGATCGGTAAACTCCTTGGCGAAAGGCTCTTGATGAAAGATATTCCAGCTGTTACTATTCACATGAAGAAAGAGCAGATGTATCATGGTAAAGTCAAGGCTATCATCGATTCTGTCAGGGAAGCTGGCGTCAAGTTGCTCTGAGGATTATCCAACAATCCATCAATCAATTTCATGTTTCTTCTTCATGGTTGTGAAGAAAAATATTCAAAAGATAATGAATTTATATAAGCTTTGACCATTGAATAATAAGATTAATGGTGCTTTTTCCACAAGAGTGAATCCTTTGGAGCTCATACAGTGCAAAGTTGATTTCTTTTCACCAATGAACAAATTTTGATGATATGCAAAAAATGTTTATGAAACAAGAGCAAGAAATAAAATCTAAAAGTGGCACTAACTTAAACTAAAAGGATTAAAAGAAAAAAAAGACTGTCAAGGAAAATACAAATCTCCAGAAGCAGAAGACAAGAAGATCATTCTGCATCTACACACAGAAAACTAAGTGTGTATTTTTTGATTTCTCACTTTTTTTTTACAGAAGTTGTTTGATGATGAGTAAGGACCCTTTGGGTTCTTCAATGCATTCAACCCATAAACTGAAAACACACCGTGGTAGTTCAATATTGAGGTCTAGCTTGAGATGTGAAAACGTTATCTTGAGAGAGAATACTAGACTTCAAGATTTCCCCATTTTTGGTACCTGATAAAGAGAAACATATCAAAGATAGTTTTTTCTAAGGTTAAGATTATGGACATGACGATCTCACACTGATGAAACCTAAGGTCCTGTTGCAAAGATTCAGAATCAGTTTTTTTTTTTCATCTTTTCAGAGGGTTACAAGTTAGGCCTGAATCTATATATTTACTTGGTAGAAACGAACCTTCTTGAGAGGATGACTGCTAGAAGCTGGAGCCGGTTTCATAATCTCAAAAGAGCAAACAAGAGACTCGTCCACGCTCAGTAAGGCACCAGCGTTATCAAACTCCCCACCATAGTTAGGAGCCGAGAATATCGTTACTAACCTCCTGTTCGCAAAAAACTCGTACCCATCTTCCACTACCTGCAACACATAAAACCCATCACATATGGTGAGGAAGTCTCAAGCTTTACAACAAAAGCTTTTTTACCTGATGGCCACGGCAAATGAGGTCAAGATCATTCTTATCCAAAAACTCATCGACTTTATCAGCTCCAAACGTGCACGAAATACCTCTATCACTATCAGACCATCCTTCCTTCTTCGGGTCAGGATCAGACCAAAGCAGATCACAAAGAAGACCGTTGTCCGGAATCTCCGTAGGCCTCTCAATCTCTCGAATCTGGTTCAAATTCTCCAGCTCCGGCGACAACCCCCCGTGCATACACAAGATCTTGTCATCGATGAGCGCTGCCACGGGTAAAGAGTTGAAGCAATCGGTGAAGATCTTCCAAAGACGCACGTTGAATCTACGCTTGCACTCGTCGTAGAAGCCGTAGATTCTGTTGATCTTAGCGTCCTCGTGGTTGCCTCTCAGGAGATATATCTTGGACGGGTAACGAATCTTGTAAGCGAGGAGGAGACAAATGGTCTCGAGACTTTGTTTGCCTCTGTCAACGTAGTCTCCGAGGAAGAGATAGTTCGCTGAAGGAGGGTAGCCTCCGTATTCGAATAGCCGAAGAAGATCTTGATACTGACCATGGATATCACCTGTGATTACAATACCCAATAGAAACCCTAAAGTTTGTTACCTTCACCCCAAGTATCAAAATCAACCTCAAATCAACAGATAAAACCTAAAGTTTGCTGCTTTCACCTCCATGATCAACCTCAAATTCACAGAGAAACCCTAATGTTTGTCACTTTCACCCCAAGTATCAAAATCAACCTCAAATCAACAGATAAACCCTAAAGTTTGCTGCTTTCACCTCCATGACCAACCTCAAATTCACAGAGAAACCCTAAATTTTGCTACATTCACCCCCAATTAGCATACCCACATGCTCAAATCCCTAAATTTGCTATATTCAGCCCTAATCACAATACCAATATGCTCAAATCCCTAAAGTTTGCTACTTTCACCCCCAATCACAATACCCATATGCTCAAATCCCTAAAGTTTGCTACTTACACCCCCAATCACAATGCCCAGATGCTCAAATCCCTAAAGTTTGCTACTTACACCCCCAATCACAATGCCCAGATGCTCAAATCCCTAAAGTTTGCTACTTTCACCCCCAATAATGCAGTTTCATCGAGAGAGAGAGATTACCGCAGATGCGGATTGGGGCGTGGAGCTCGAGGAGATTGGGTTGAGAGAGGAAGATTTGACGGGAGTTGGAGCAGAGTTGACGAATCTCGCACTCGGATAGCTGAACCTGTTTGCCTCCTCTACCTTCTAGCAATCTTCTAATGATATCTTCTAATACTCCTATCTCCAGCATCCCTTCCATACTCGCCATCATCGTCGTCTCTCAGATCCCAATTTTTTTTCCAACCAAAATAGAAACTTTATACAAGGGTTTGGTTCGATATCAGGCGAGGAATAATGGGTCGTGTTTAGACACCGATCGAATTGAAGATTTTCTGGTTTGGATTTTCTCGAGAAAGTGTGGGAAAGATGAAATGGGAGGAAGGAAGAGGATGAAGGAGGGTCAAACAATGAGAACCAGAAGAACTCAATATTCATACAAGAAAAAACCAAAAATATATCCGAAACTTAAAGAAAAGAACAATAACAATGGGCCTTTTGTTTGGGCCTAAAGAAGGCCCAAAACGAAGACGAAGTCATGAAACCTAACATGAGAGCGAGCGAGCATGTTCCTATAAATTTATAAACCCTAATTCCATTTCAGTCTTTCTCCGTAGAAGAAGACACTCTACAGCTCCTCAAGCCATGGTACTTACTGATCTCCGCCGCTTAATATCTTCTCTTCTGTGTTCCCTACGAGCTTGATCTGTTCGTCTTAGCGGAAGATCGTTCCGTAGGTTTCATCGTTTCGATTAGGTGTCTGTAATGTTCTTTAGCTTATTTGATCTGCGCGATAGCTTATAGTGCGATACGTATCATGACGTTTAATCTGTTAGGTTTCTTCGTTTCGATTGTTGTGTCTATAATGTTCATTAGCTTTATTTATCTACGCGATAGCTTATGGGGCGACACGTGTCTAGACTTCTAAATTGAGGTTGATTCATTGGTTATCTCGTTGTTGTAGGGTATCGATCTTATCGCTGGAGGTAAGAGCAAGAAGACCAAAAGGACAGCTCCTAAGTCCGATGATGTCTACCTCAAGCTTCTCGTCAAGGTAAATATAACACGAAGAATAGTCTTGTGAATCTCAATGGCTTTGCATTCTGAATCGTATGGTATAGATTGGTTTAGTTTTTTGCTCCTTTTGTAGCTATACCGGTTTTTGGTAAGGAGAACCGGAAGCAAGTTCGATGCTGTGATTCTTAAGAGGCTTTTCATGAGCAAGGTCAACAAAGCTCCTCTTTCGCTCTCTAAGCTCGTGGAGTTTATGAAGGGCAAGGTTTGTTTCCTTGAGAACCACTCGTAATTAGGTTTTGTTTTAACTGGATAAGCTTTTTGAATCGGTGTGATTTTCTTTCTCTTGCTTTAGGATGGTAAGATTGCTGTGTTGGTTGGGACTATTACCGATGATTTGAGAGTGCACGAGATCCCTGCCATGAAGGTTACTGCCTTGAGGTTTACAGAGAGGGCTAGGGCTAGGATTGAGAAAGCTGGTGGAGAGTGCTTGACCTTTGATCAGCTTGCTCTCGTTGCTCCTTTGGGACAGAACACGGTGAGTGGTTTGAAAATGAATCACCTTTTTATTGGATGCTTTTGTATTTTTTTGAAAAATTGAGCTTATGTGTATGTGTTTTGTGACAGGTTCTTCTTAGGGGACCAAAGAACTCGCGTGAAGCAGTGAAGCACTTTGGTCCAGCTCCTGGTGTGCCGCACAGTCACTCCAAGCCTTATGTTAGGTCTAAGGGAAGGAAGTTTGAGAAAGCCAGAGGAAAGCGAAAGAGTCGTGGCTTCAAGGTCTAAGATTGGTTTCGTTATGGTTGGTTTCGTTATCGAGATTTTGTTGCAGAACTCTTGTTCCTCTTCGCCTTTTGCAGACATTGTTTTGAGCTCTCTATCTTTCTGTTCTACTCGACAATTAAATGTTTTTCCTAATATCCCTTTTAAGAGTTTAGTTATACCAAGCCTCGTTGAGATTGTTTAGGAGCAGTGATTACACATCTCTACTGCTTATTAAATTTACACTGGTACAACTTTGGAAATGATCTGCAAAATATTTTCCATAACCATAATGAAGTGAAACACACTAATGTTTCTCGGGAACACTGAAACACAACTCAATTGTAACGGAAAGTGGCTCAAAATTTCGATACTGGGCTTTTGAAATTGTTAAAAGTGATAATTGGAATCACTGGAGGGCTTAATTTTGCAACAAAATACTTCCATGGGTGCATAATGTAAACAGGTAAAAGAATAAGGAGTTTTACGCAATTTCAATAACTCTTCCCCCTTTCGAATTAGGCCTGGGATTTTTACCCATATCCATTTATCCGACCCGAAACCGACCCGAAATTGACCGGTTTGGTTTGGTTTGGGTAAGCCCAAATTTATCCGATGGATCAAATTATATTTAACCATGGATATCGGGTCGGTTCGGGTATTTACCCGAAATCCAATGGGTACCCGATTTAAACCGAATTCTATGTAAAAACACATAAATATGTGTCTCATGAGGATCGAACCCAGGTGTGAAAGCTGATATAACATGTGCAATACCACTGGACCACCATAACTTTATTGTATATTTTACATTTTACTTATATATCTCTATTTTGTTTTGTTATTTATGTTTACATTGTAACCGCTGAGAGTCGAACCTGAGTTGTTTAGGGTCAAGTCTCAAAAGTAATACCACTAGACTAGCTCAACTTCTTTGTATTTATATACATATTAGTAGTATATATACGATATTCATTTATTTTCATAAAAAAATAAAAATACAATGAATAAAATAAAAAATATTTCAGATATTGAGTATGATTTTGGATAAAATTTAACCGAACCGAATGTTACCGATTTTTCCGGGTTATACATGGTTATTTCATCAAAAATCCGAACCGACCCGGAACCGGTCGGTACCGAACCGAAACCGAACCGTAAGTCTTCCAAGTACTCATTGGATATAATTTCTAAATAACCGAAATATCCGGATCCGAACGGGTACTATCCGAAACCGAACCGAATACCCGAAATCCCATGCCTATTTCGAATCCTGGTAAAATCCGGTTAAATCCCGGTTAGACTCACCCCTTCCCGCAATTCAAGGTGAATTTGAATTTCAAAAAAGAAAAAGAGGACAGCGCACGCCTACCCATCTCTTTCCGCAATTAAAGGGATACCAGTTCTTACTCCAATACAAATACACCTTTAAACCTAGAATTAGAAAAAAGCCAGATCTAGATCTAGCTTTAACGAGAGAGCGTCTTCATACACGTCCTCTGTCTTCGTTCTTCCTTTTCTGCAAATTTTTCTTCCCCCCGAAACGAAAATGAGGGAATGCATCTCGATCCACATTGGTCAAGCTGGTATCCAGGTCGGAAACGCCTGCTGGGAGCTTTACTACCTTGAACATGGCATTCAGGTTCTTCTCTCCTTCCTTCCTCCTTCGTGTATCGATCCGTTTGTTTTCATTTCGCTTTGGTCAGATCTGACATATCAGTCGCTACGTTTCCTTTGTTCTTAGTAATTGATTAGACCTGTGATTGATTTCGATCTCTGTAACCGATTCTAGATCCGTTTCTCGTTTTCGACTACATCTGTGATTCATTGTTATTTTCTCGCACTTCGTTAGATCAGATCTGACGTATTCTTAACTGCATTTACAATCGTTCTTTAGTAATCTGTTTAGATCTAATGTATGGTTGATTCAGATCCGTTGGATTAGTTCTTTTATATAACGGGAACTCGTGTAGATCTGTGTTCGATTCGCTATGATTGTTGCGAGAGAAAGAAACGACGGACGATAACTCTTAGCATGCATCGATCTGTAAAAGTTGTTTTCGCTGGATCTGATTATATTCATTCTGTACTGATATGCTGTTTTCTGGATCTGGATTGGTGCAGCCTGATGGACAGATGCCGAGTGACAAGACTGTTGGAGGAGGTGACGATGCTTTCAACACCTTCTTCAGTGAAACTGGCGCTGGGAAGCACGTTCCTCGCGCTGTCTTCGTCGACCTTGAGCCCACCGTGATCGACGAGGTCAGGTCCGGTACTTACCGTCAGCTTTTCCACCCTGAACAGCTCATCAGCGGTAAAAAAGACGCTGCTAACAACTTCGCCCGTGGCCATTACACCAGTAAGTTATACTTCTCCATCAGCACAAACCCAACAACTTTTAAAGCTACTCCTCAGCCCAAGCCCATTGGGCTTGTGTTGGTACCCTCATTACATCATTAGCCCACATTTTGTTGATTTTACTGAGTTGGTTTTGTAATGTTTTCTCAATTTTGAAGGAGATTGTTGATCTGTGTTTGGACCGTATCAGAAAGCTTGCTGATAACTGCACTGGTCTCCAAGGATTCCTTGTCTTCAACGCTGTTGGTGGAGGAACTGGATCTGGTCTGGGTTCTCTTCTCCTTGAGAGACTCTCTGTGGACTATGGGAAAAATTCCAAGCTTGGTTTCACTGTTTACCCATCTCCACAGGTCTCTACATCTGTTGTTGAGCCGTACAACAGTGTCCTCTCCACTCACTCTCTCCTGGAACACACTGATGTCTCTATCCTCCTCGACAATGAAGCTATCTACGACATCTGTAGACGTTTCTTAAACATTGAGAGGCCAACCTACACCAACCTTAACCGTCTCGTTTCTCAGGTATAAAGCAATTCAAATAACAGCTCTTGATGTTGCTTCATTACTGATGTGATCTTGGTTCAGGTTATCTCTTCATTGACTGCTTCTCTAAGGTTCGATGGTGCCTTGAACGTGGATGTCACTGAGTTCCAGACCAACTTGGTCCCATACCCAAGAATCCACTTCATGCTTTCTTCCTACGCACCAGTCATCTCTGCTGAGAAGGCCTTCCACGAGCAACTCTCTGTCGCTGAGATCACCAACAGTGCGTTCGAGCCAGCTTCCATGATGGCTAAGTGTGACCCACGTCACGGGAAATACATGGCTTGCTGTTTGATGTACCGTGGTGATGTCGTCCCCAAGGAAGTCAACGCAGCTGTCGGAACCATCAAGACCAAACGTACCATCCAGTTCGTTGACTGGTGTCCTACTGGATTCAAGTGCGGTATCAACTACCAGCCGCCAACTGTTGTTCCTGGAGGAGACCTCGCGAAAGTGCAGAGAGCTGTGTGTATGATCTCCAACTCGACGAGTGTCGCTGAGGTGTTCTCGAGGATTGATCACAAGTTCGATCTCATGTACGCGAAACGTGCGTTCGTTCACTGGTATGTGGGTGAGGGTATGGAGGAAGGGGAGTTCTCTGAGGCTCGTGAGGATCTTGCTGCGTTGGAGAAGGATTATGAGGAGGTTGGTGCCGAAGGTGGTGATGATGAAGATGACGAAGGTGAGGAGTACTAAGAAGTTGAAGAATGTTTTGAATAAAAATGGATGTTGTGTGTTTCTGTTATCCTTTTGTGTGTTGCGTGAATGGGCTCGAAACACTCTTGTGACGAGTCTTTAGTTTGTGTTTTCTCGAAACTACAATTTCATGTCTTTCTGGTGTTTTGAGTTTCTACTATGGTTTTAATCTTACTCGATTTGTGTGTTAAATCTCGTTCTTGTTCCATCCAACTATTTGTTGTGATTCATATATGCATGCTTGCTTAGTTCATAAAGAAAGTAAAATAAATTGAATACATATACACTTAGAGTATCTTCAAAAGGATATTCTATTTTAGAATTTACAAAACTTTAAATTTGAAGTTTGAGTTGTTTTTCTCCAAAAACAAAACTTCAAACATAACTTCAAAATTCTTGATATTTTGCACTATGATCTTTATATTTATAATTAATATGAATCCATTAATCTTTTATAAATCTTGTACATATATAAAATTTAAAAATATTAATTAATAAAATCTTACATAAAATATATAAAATTATAAATAGAAATATATGATTAAATATTAAAATAGAAGAAATATACTATATTATTCCATAAAATAATTTTCGTAATGTTTTCACTTCGGTTACACAAAATATTTTTGGAAAAATATTTTTAAGATTTTTGAGGTTCCGGAGAAATTTTATCAGACTATTAGTGTTTTTGTAC